>NC_057811.1:18868892-18870257 GCF_018294505.1 Triticum aestivum
CAACCGAACCAAAGGCCTCTTTTCAGCAGCCCAAAGGGCGGGAAGCGGCGGCCTTTGGTCCCGGTTGGTGGCACCAACCGAGACTAAAGGGGTGGCATTGGTACCGGTTCGTGGCACCAACCGGGACCAATGCCCCCTTTAGTCCCGGTTGGTGCCACCAACCGGGACCAAAGGACATGTGCTGCCTGAGTCGCGGCCAAAGTTTAGTCTCACCTCGCTAGTTGAGAGAGCTCGAGAGTGGTTTATAAGCGCTGCTGCGCCCACCCTCTCGAGGTCCTCTCAATTGCAGGCTTTCGGGCCTAACCGTACACTGTGTGCCTGTGGGCCTACTGGGCCAACTGCGGGCCTGAATCCTGGCCCATGGTTGGGTTTCTAGTCGTATTCAGGCCGTGGTGGCCCAGTAGATGGCACTTCTTTTTCTTTGTTGCTTTATTTATTTTATTTTGTTTCTACTTACAACAAAATACTTACTGTTGCTATTTTTATTTATTTTATTAAATTTTATTTTTTAATTCTTTTTGCTTTTAGGTCACAAAAATTATAAACTTTCTGTTAGTGCCATTAGTTTTCAAATTTGAATTCTTTGAAATTTCTGTGATTCTTTTTCCTGCTATTTAATATTACTGTGTTTTATGATTCTATTCAAAAACAGATTTTGTTATTTTAGTTTCTAACAAAAAATCTTTATGATAATGCTTTTTTCTATTAAAATGTCTAACAAAAACATTCTTTATCAAAATTCTTTTTGCTTTTAATGTTTTGAACAGAAAATGATTTGATAATTTTAGTTGCATAAATTTTATATAATTTTAGTTTCAATAATACTAGAGGTTTATAAAAGTTTTTTTGTTGATTCCTTTTGCTATTGGAGTTTTATAAAAGCTTTTTAGTACAAAATGCACCATCTCTTTCGAAGTATCAGGGTTTCGGACGGAAACTCATCAGTTACGAAGGGATTTCATTTTTTAAATTTATTTGAACACCAGACTTTTTGTGTGTTCAAAACACACCATTCAAAGCCACGTCATCAATTTTCAACCCTTTCTGACTTTATTTGTTATTTTTCATGCATTTACTTATTTTTTTGAGCTAAATGACCCTGAAACTGAAAAGCACTTCAGATGAACTCTGAAAAGGTTGAAAGTTGGCATGGTATCATCATTTCACCCACATAGCATGTGCTAAAAAGTTGAGAGGGTTACAACAAAAACTAGATGCACTTCGTGTACAAAATGGACAATCTCTTTCGAACTATCAGGGTTTCGGACGGAAACTCATCTGTTACGAAGGGATTTCATTTTTTTGAATTTATTTGAACACCAGACATTTTGTGTGTTCAAAATGCACCATTCAAAGCCACATCAT
>NC_057811.1:19184808-19187411 GCF_018294505.1 Triticum aestivum
TCGATCTGGTCGTGGAGAGAAACAGAGAGGAAAGGGGGCTCGGCCGTTAGTTAGGTTAGTGAAGTTAGGTCTTTGCCGTCCGCCGTTCTTTGCCGTCCGCTATTTTTCTCTCTTTGCCGTAATCAGCTCGTAAGTGGGGCAACCTATCTCTTTGCAGTCAGCCAGCTGACGGCAAAGAATCTTTGCCGTCAACTAGAGGACGGCAAAGAACTGGCTGATGGCAAAATCCTTCTTTGCCATTAGCCAGTTCTTTGTCGTCCGTTTTTTGTAAGTGGACGACAAAGACCTTCTTTGCCGTCTGAACTGGCAGACGGCAAATAAGCTAATTCCAGTAGTGAGGGGTTGTAGGCGGGTTTGGAACAATCTGGTCAGGTCTTGGTCACGATGGTTTTGGAAGGTTCAGGAATAGATTAATTGAGGTACCCATATGACCCTGCTCCCATGATCTGGGAACGGGCTTGGGCTTTCTAGAGGATGTAATTGGTGTGGTTTAGTGGCTCGGAGGTGGTGTAGTTGATGCCAGGGGAAGGAACTTGCGAGGAGGAAGACATGGCTGCGCAAGGGGAAGGTGGTGGCTTCAAGGTGGAAGGGTTTAGCTAGATGCGGTTGGGAGAGGAGGCTCTGTATACCATGTCAAAGATTGGTGAAGCATCTCAGCCCCCAACATAGGAGCCCGCATAGTTTATATTGATCTATCGATGGTGTTACAAAAGGCTCGATCGTGTTCTACTGGGAACAACCGAGAGAGATATTACAGGAGGTTAGAGATAGGAAGATAAGTTACAACTTAAACATATGATGCCTTATCTCTATATCACGTGAGCTACAAGTCATGGTTAGCCGCAATTAACCATGTACTTATTTAATAGAGGATTCCCGAGAACAACGCAACACTGACGTTCCAATCAAATTCCCAATGCATCACATTCCCCAGGAAATTGCACTACCACTAGTGACACTCATCATGCTCAATTGTTGCTCTCCTGACACACTTGGTCATGCATTCTCCCTCTAGCAGCTAAAAAGTGATTCTGCTATACAAGTAATGTAGTTATTTATAGAGGCGTCGCTTTCGGAGAACCTCTGAGGTCCGAGTGTTGTCTTTGTTGGTGGTTAGAGTGTTTCTGTTGTGAGTGTTTCACTGCGACGGGGTCTTTATTTTATATTTCTCTATTTTTATTTTGTTCTTGGCTGTGTGCATCCTTGATGTCTTTCATACCTTGTTGATGTAGAGGGTGTAATTGATATCTTCTCAATATTAATATATTCCCTTTCTCGAAAAGAAGGTCAGCAAATGGACATGGTGTGTGGCCCAGAAATCATTCTTCACCAATATTCACATGACAGTTGTTATGGTCATTTATTTGTACCACTTGTGACATGTATTCCGACAACACGTGATGTAATTGTTCAAGAACCGTTGGCACTTTGTGATGCCCATATACGGTTTAAGTAACCCAAAAACTGAATACTGCAACAAACAAGGACAACACAATTATTGCAAAGCGGAACAACAACAAACATGACTATAGTTTACACATGTACCATCGTTCAAAGTTCTGAGCCGGCTGAATTAATATCGTGTGATGTCAGTGCTTTTCTTGCAATAACTGTAACCAGAAATGCTATTTTCTTGATCTTTGAAAAGCATTGCGGTAGAATCAGTTCATTTCACACTAGTAGAAAAACGACTTTTAGTCCCGGTTCGTAAGGACCTTTAGTCCCGGTTCTGGAACCGGCACTAAAGTGTGGGGACTGAAGCCCCCTAGTCCCGGTTCAACACAAACCGGGACCAAAGGCCCACCTCATGGCACGAGCCCACGACGTGTTCCGGGGGGACCTTTAGTCCCGGTTGGTAATTTTTTTATTTTTTTGGAAAAAAAATTGAATTGTTTTTCGATTTTTGATTTTCTGAATTATTTGACGATTTAGCCTCTAATCACCCCTCATAACTGCTTAAGTGTACAGCACTCATTTCAAATCGTCTCACTTCCTGGCCGATGACCGATCCTCTCACCACTCCAGCCTGAGCACGCTTAACTTCTGAATTCTATTCCCCCTAGTTTCCAAGTCTGCACTTGTTGTTTTCATGACAATAGTAAGCTGTCAATCCTATTAACCCTCAGGAGATTAGCTTGTGCACGAAGTCGCACATTTTACTGTTTGAGTTTGAAACTACTATTCTAAAAAACAATAATTATTTAGTAACACTAATATTTCTTGAATAAGTAGTCTGACCATAGTTTGACCAGATTTGACTAAAATTCAAAAAAAACTGAAATAAGTATTTAGTAACACTAATATTCTTGAATAATTATTTAGTAACACTAATATTTCTTGAATAAGTAGTTTGACCAGATTTAACCAAAATTCAAAAAAACTGAAATTTGAGCATAACTTTTTTTCCTTTTAGAATTTGACGATTCTAAAAATTTGCAAAACAACCTATGGCAGTCAAAATCGGATGCGGATTTTCGTGCTGAACATTTTGATATATTATACATTTTTCCGACATCGTATGCAAAAGATATAGTCGTTTTACTTTTCATAACACTATTTTTGCAAGACAGTCGAAATTTATGTTTTTAAATTTAACTAATTAG
>NC_057811.1:19187623-19331232 GCF_018294505.1 Triticum aestivum
TTTGAAAATTGCCCTTTAGTCCCGGTTTGTGTCACAAACCGGGACTAAAGGGGCTCGTGGGGCCCCGGCCTGACGCCAGCCTGCCATCACCCCTTTAGTCTCGGTTTGTGACACAAACCGGGACTGTAGGTCACAAATGAACCAGGACTAATGCATAGCCGTTCGAACCGGGACTAATGGTACCATTAGTACCAGGCCAAAATCGAAACGGGACTAATGTGTTTCACGTAAGGTGTTTTTTCTACTAATGTTATTACATGTTGTTGACCTACAGTAGTCCCAGTTAAATCAGTCCAAGCATCCTTCAGCACCATCACTAGAGTTTTTTCCCAGAACATCAGTTTTGACCGCTCTGCTTGAATTTAAATGAACATATGCAGTGGCGTTGCACATGACGTAAACAAACTTGCACCGAAATAAGTAATGCACTATCTATTCATCTGCCGAACTATTGTCACCAAGAATCTCTTACTTTTGTAATCATTGTGTTAAAATCCAACTGGACGGAATCATCCATCTCTCGTTGTCACCACATGTTCGAAAAAGATGGTGAAATGATTAAAAAAACTCGAATTTATGGAATAGGTGATTTCCCTGCCTGGGAAATATTCAATTTCTCCTCTAAGCCGATATTCTTGTTGGACTAGTTGAACTTTACAAGCCTTATAAGTTTTTTTTCCAACAAAATTATGTGGCAGATAATAGCATCTCAATAATTAAACAAGCCCACAAGATATTGATAAAAAAATTACTTGATTTTATGGAGTAGTTGATTTCCCTATCCGGGACATTCAGTTTCTCTTCTGTATCAATATTTTATGTAAGAGGATTAGCGAGGAGACAATTGGTGGCATCGCTTGTTGTATTGCTGAGCCTCGCAGGCTAGTATATAACTATATATAGATTACAAGACTTAAAGGGTAGAAGCCTCTACTAGAGATAATTTAGGAATAGTATAGGAGAGATTACATGTTTTCTCAAAATAAATATGTCGGCAGATAATAGCATCTCAATAATTAAACAAGTCCGCAAGATTATTGATATATAGGAAATATATATGTCGGCAGATAATGTTGTTGGAGCAACCATCCACGTCACACGGTGGACACTGGCACGGCACGTAGTGGCGTAGCAAGATTCAGCACAGTGCCATAGCGGTCCTTGAGGTCAATATCCTCGGGTGCCATGCCATCAGGTAGTCTCCATTCCGTTTTGTGGACAAGTGAGGCTAGCAGCAGAGGCACTGATCGCAGAGCGTAGTCCATTCCAGGGCACACCCTCCGGCCAGCGCCAAATGGCCTATAGATAGAGCCGTCCTTGCCCTGAAAGTGCACGGTCTCGCCTGCACCTGCAGCCAAGAACCTTTCAGGCACAAACTTGTTAGGTTGAGGCCATACCGTAGGGTCCCTTCCGATTGCCCACAAGTTGACCACGACCCCTGTTCCGATAGGGATGGGGAAGCCACCGAGTGACACTCCGTCGGCAGCCACCTCCCGTGGTATCAATGGTACTGCTGGGTGCAGCCGCAGCGTCTCCTTCACCACGGCATGGAGGTAGGGAAGGTTGTCGAGGTCGCTCTCCTTGACAAAGTCACTGGATGTAACTCCAAGGCATGCTGCGAGCTCGTTACGCACGTTCTTCATCTTCTCTGGGTGGCGCAGTAGCTGCGCCATAGCCCACTGCACAGTAACCGTGCTCGTGTCACTTGCGGCGATGAACATATCCTATATAGAAATAAAACAAATGAACATTCCACATACATACAATATTTGTAAGCAAAACAAGTACTCAGTGACCGTACGTACTGTTAGGAACGTGATGATTTCTTGCCGAGTGAGCTTGGACATGGCGTGTCGCGCGAGGAGAACGTCCAGCACGTCGTTGTTTTTCTCACTGCCATTAGTGCTAGTGCCATTTCTTGCTAACTGGCGTTGAACGATCTGTTGGTCAAAGAAGTTGAACAGTTTGGCGAGATGTATGGAGATGCGGCGGCGCGAGCCGAGGAGGTGGTCAATCTGTGCGAGCCATGGGAAGGCGTCAGAGACGTTCGATTTTGACCACTCCTCTAGAACCGGCACTACAAGTCCCCTGAAAGGTTGGGCCCCCGGCGCGTGCAAGTCCACCACATCCTCAGAGAAGAGGATGTTGGATATGACATTGAGGACCGTGCGGTTCACGGCCTCCCTGATTATGACCGGCATGCCGGTGCGAGAGCATGCCCTCAAGTACTCGGTGAGACACCCTGCATGGCATTCCAAGATGGGCCGGATCGTGTCCAAGCCCCGACTGGATGAGAAGTGGGCGCCCATGATGGCACGGTCCTGCTTCCACAGTGGGTTGGAGCTTGGAAGGAAGACCATGGACGTCGTGCCATACGACATGGCGCGGACGGTGTCTGGCACAAGCCGGGACGCGAGCGCTGTGTCATTCTTGGCAAGGGCCTCGTGAGCCGCAGCGGCGGATGACACCACGACGATGGTGCGGGTCAGACCAAGGCGGAGGGACAAGATGGGTCCATAGGTTTGAGCGAGGGAGGCGAGTGTGGTGTGTGGGTTGTTGCGGAGCGGGCCGATGACATAGAGCAAGTTGCCGAGGATGGGGTGGCCGGCAGGGCCGGGCGGATGAGGAGAAGAAACTCTCTTTCGGCTGTGTTTGTGCAGGATGTGCACCATATGAATGGTGATCAGCGTTGTTACTGCTATGCAAGCCAGCAATGCCAAGAACCACATTGTTGGCGCTAGCTAGCTGTATGGAGAGTGCAATCACGTGTTGCGTGTTTATACATGAATCTGCCTGTCCACTTGACAAGTCGGCGCACCAGGTGAACCCCGTTTCACGCCACTCCCTTTCTCATAACACTCACACACTTACAAGTTGGCACACCACGCGAACCACGCTTCACATATTTTAATTTCATTAGGCAACAAGTTAGCACCATATCTAATATCTCCATGCATGCTAGGAAATCGTGGTCATTGCTTTAGATTATGACACGCTATGTGGGTAGGAACATTGAAAACGGCCGGTATGGAAAATATTAGTGCAGTTAAGTCTTCTCCTCCCCTATTTCTTGTCGGCTAGGGCAAATTCTCTTGCTAGGCTTCACCTCCGCTCTACCTGCCTGTCTGGCGGCCGCTAACGAGGAGGGGAATCCTGACGCTTCCAGTCCGGTCAGTACCTTAGGTTATGGTTTCTTAGTCCTCGCGGGTATGATCATCACTTCAGATTATGACACATATGTGGGTAGAAACAATGAAAATGGTACATAAGGAAAATATTAGTGCAATTAAATTGAGTGCAACATTTTGCTGCTTGGGCTACATGGTGTCTTTTTTTGAAACATTCAAAATCACATTTCAAATGTTCTAAAAAAGTTCTAGATGGACATATGCTTTTTTGGTTTTTTACTTTCCTAAAAGTGGAGCACAGTTGCGCTCCTCGCATGGAAGCATAACTATGCTTCACCAAAAAGTGAATCATAGATGTGCTTCCGCGTGACGCATGGTTGTGCTACTC
This sequence comes from Triticum aestivum, assembly GCF_018294505.1. Lineage (NCBI taxonomy): Eukaryota > Viridiplantae > Streptophyta > Magnoliopsida > Poales > Poaceae > Triticum > Triticum aestivum. The sequence goes on from NC_057811.1 coordinate 19,191,140, forward strand.
GCATGAAAAAGTAGATCTGTGCTTCCCCCAAAAGCGAAGCACAGTTCAGTTTTGAAGCACGGGTTACTACTGTTTTAGAGCACTACAACATTTTCCCAATAAAGATTCGTTGAAACCCATCACCATGGGGATGTAGTTTTAAAACTGGACGCGAGGAACATAATTGTGAAAACGGTTCATGATTTGGACACACGGTTCGAGAGACAAATTATTTTGAAAATTGAATAGACGAAACAAAGAAATAAAATATCCCACCCATCTCCTCGTGTGCGTCGGTAGAAATCTCACCAAATATCTCGAATTGAACAAGTGTTGCACATGAGGTGTGCCACTTGTCACCACCAGAGGAGGTGGGAATGACCTTTGCAAGGGTGCCCCTTAATTAGTGTTTTCAAGGATAGGGGGGAGAGCGGCTGCCCTAGGCGTGTGAGAGGGAGGGTGGCAGCAACAGTAGCCGGGCTACCGCCAGCATGTGTATACTACAGCGAGGGAGGGTGACCGTGCCATGTACCGGGGGTACACCAACAGACGGGAAGTCAACCCAGGCCGATATCTACCTGTACTCGAAGTCTTGTATCTAGGCAGATTTGAAGTATTGTGCATTTGCAGTGTTCTTGGTGGCTTTGGGGTGGTGTTGTGCTGCAGCGGCACCTTTTGTATCTTGCCTTGGTGTGTTTGTTGTGTGTGGTGGTGTCGTGTGTTGTGTGGATGTTTGTATATATGTATAGTCGTTGCTTTATATATAAAGTGGGGCGACCACCATGGCTTCTTGATCTCTCCCTTCATGTGGGTGCTCCATTATCTCCTCCAAATCTTCTTCTCTCTGCAATAAAAATATATCATCTATTATTGTCGCCACTACTGCCCTCTCTCCTATCAACCACAGGGACGTCCCCTTATGAAGTGCATCCGCCGTCATCTCCTCTTCGTCGCCATTGTTAGTTGTATAGAGGACCTACGCCACCCGCAAAAACGAGAGGGTGAAAAAAAAACTTGAGTACACCCGAAACACAAAACCTCTTCACCCAGTTGCATGGTGTTATTGGAAAAGAGAGGATGCCAACGACCTTGCGAGACACCAAGATGAGGAAAAAGTGATTATGAAGGAGGAATAGGCATATATGGACAAGGATAAACAAGGACATGTAAGCTAGAATGTAAAAGTATATTGCACCCCAAGAAATAGTCATCTTTGATTTAGGAAGTCTGGGATCAAGATAGCTTCATGGATTCTGTAAAACCGGACAGTTCTAATTATGTATTTGCATATCAAAAACAGTAAGATGACGAGGCACATGCTCGACACAGTTCTGTTGTATTGTACAATGACGACGCTTGCTTTCTTTCAGCTTCGAAATACTTTTCCATGTACAATTCCATTGCTGTTCGAATCGGAAAAAATTGCTACGAAATACTTTTCCATGTACAATTGCTGAAATATGCCTGAAATATTGTCAACCTAGCTAGACTTGGCGCTGCAGCTCAAGGCTTCATAGAAGAGGAGCTTGAAATTGAATATGGGAGGTTACCGCTGTCCTTACAGCTTTACAACAAGACTGAAGTATCACTTTATGGCGCACAGGTGATTTCTTCGTGGTCTTCGAAAAGTATCGCCCTGGAGGAACTAGCATCCCTAAAATACAGATCTGTTTTTGAGCATCATGTGTTTGTTATGAATTCTTCTTTGTAAAAAATGAAATAGAATGAAGAGAATAAAAAATAGCATACCAAATCACGCACTTGACAAGTTGGCACACCACGCGAACCACGCTTCACATATTTTAATTTGGTTCGGCAACAAGCAGCTGAGCACCATGTATATCTCCCTGCCTGCTAGGAAATCGTGATCGTTGCTTTACATTCTGACACGTTTGTGGGTAGAAACATGCGTGCTAGGAAATCGTGATAGTTGCACATCCGGAAAATATTAGCGCAATTGAATTGAGTGCAGCATTTTGGTGCTCGGCCTACATAAAGCCTTTAATCAAACAATCAAAATCACATTTCAAAGTTACAATTTTTTTTGGAAAAACGTCCGCATTGACATACTCCATCCGTTCCAATTTACAGTGCGCATAGATGCTAGCATTATTACCAATGTTTGTCTCACTCTCATGTGCATGTGCTAATGTAACACCCATCTTTTCAGCTAAGGGTAATCGTTGTCCAAGACTGCATGCACGCACCACATTATAGAATTTGGGCAAAAAGCTAGTAGGCTTTCTCAAAATGTGAGCAGTTGTGCTTGCTCAAAATGTGAAGCACAATTGTGGTTTTGTGCTTCCCTAAAAACGAAGCACAGCTGTGCTCCACGCGTGAAAGCACAACTATTCTTCACAAAAAAGTGAAGCACTGATGTGTGTGAAGAGCATTAGTGCTTTTTGTGTAAAATGAAAAAGAGAGAAATTGCATTCCTATGGCGGAGAATATTTTTCAAGATGGCAAATATTTTCTGTAAACGAATGTAACTATACTGACAACAAAACTTAGGATTATAACAAAATATGACAGGGCGTATGCCTACCCAAATACACAGACTTAATCTGTTAAAAAAACTTGACTTAATCCTAGGCACAAATAAGGCCTCCCTAGTTGATTCGCGGGATTAAAAAACACAAAAATGAAAAAAAAAACACATGCATGCTTTTAAAAGAAAATCATAAGCATTTCAAGTGTGACAAATTAAGTAGAGTAAATGTATTTCAAGTGGCACTAGTGAGCCGGCCCAATTAAGTAGAGTAAATGCATGCTTCACAAATTAAGTAGAGTACATACTCCGCTTGTATATACTCCCTCCGTTCCTAAATATAAGTCTTCCTAGGAATTACACTATAGACTACATACGGAGCAAAATGAGTGAACCTATCATCTAAAAGACGTCTACATACATGCGAATGTAGTTTTCATAGTGGAATTTCTAAAAAGACTTATATTTCGGAACGGAGGGAGTATATACTAACTCACTATGATAACCATGATCCATTCCACATCAAGACGAACCTCTGTCTGCTTTAGACCACCGAGACTAGCTAAGCTAGCTAGCAATCCCGATGAGCTTGGCGGTGAGCAAGTCCCCGCCGGTGATGGTCCGGCCATCGACAGAGCCGGTGCTGGTGCCCGGGAAGACGACAGCGACGCAATTGGTGCAACTCTCGTCGTGGGACATGGCCTACGTGGACTTCCAGGTGACGGTGCTCCTCGTTTTCGACGGCTCGGTTCACCAGCCCGTGGAGGCCATCAAGGAGGGCCTCTCCCGGGCGCTCGCCCACTACCACACCATCGCCGGCCGCCTCGCCGACGAAGACGGCGTGCTCCTGCACGTCGCGTGCACCGGTGAGGGTGTGCCGTTCGTGGCCGCGTCGGCGGGATGTGCCTTGCAGGATCACGGGCTCCTGCACGCGCCCTTCTCGACCAGCCTCCTTGACGATCTCGCCGTTTACTACCCGGCACCTGAGGGCTGCCGGAGCATCGACCCGATGCTGCTGATGCAGGTCACCGAGTTCGCCTGCGGCGGGTTCACCGTGGGCGTGACGTGGAACCACACGCTGGCCGACGCCACCGGCATTGCGCAGTTCCTGCAAGCCGTGGGCGAGCTCACCCGCGCTGAAGCCGATGATGTCTTGGTGCCGTCTGTGGCGCCGGTCAGGGACGGGCGGGCGGTGTCCCTTCCTCTGCTCTCGCCGTCGGTGGTCGCCGCGAAGCAGTGGCTGATGCTGGACCTCGGCGGCCAGAGCCTCGTCTACCTAGACATCATCGTCCCGCTCAAGCTCATCGACCGTATCAAGTCCGACTACAAGGCCGGGTACTGCACAACGTTCGAGGCCACGACCGCCGTGCTCTGGCGGTGCCGCACACGCGCGATCATCGGCGACGACCTCGACGGCTATGACATGTCCACGCCGGCGCCGCTGGCCTTCACCGTGAACGTGCGCAAGCACGTGGGCGTGGCGGCAGGGTACTATGGAAACTGCGCGGTCGCGCAGCTGGCGTTCGCGACCACAGGAGAGGTGGCCGGCGCCTGGGACGACGGCATGAACGGCTTGGTGGATCTGATCAAGCGCGCCAAGGACGGAGTCCCGGAGCTGCTGAGAGGCATGAGTGCCGCCGGCGGCGGCGCGGTGCACGGGATGGGGGAGGAGCAGATAGCAGCGGCGTTCGGGTACAACGCGGTGATGATGACGAGCTGGCGGAACATCAGGTTCGACGACGCCGACTTTGGCGGCGGCGCCCCGGCAAGGGTGGTGTCGCGTTGGCAGCAGTCGACGCTGCCGTGCATGGCGTTAGTATCCTGCAGGGAAGCCACGGCGGCCGACGGTGAGAGGCTGCTGACGCAGTGCGTCAGGGCGGAGCACGCCGCCGCGTTGCTCGCCGAGCTGGACCAGCTCGTACATGCATCGTGCGCCTGAGTAACTAATTAGGAACTGAATTGTTGGTGGCACGTACGTCCGTATGTGTGGTGTGGTGGTGTACCGTTGTCGTTGAGTTGTTCCAGTGAATAAGGTACCCCAATAATGCTAAACATACAAAGATTTACACGCAATTACATCGCTGACTAGACTTCTTTCTTTCTAACTAACCACCCCAAAAAATTCAAACACGGTATCTCCAACAGCAACGTGGTACCACGGCGCGCTTAATTTTTTTCACAGCGCCGAAATAGTATTTTAGCTCGCGCCGGAGGGTGGTTGCTTTACCAGGCGGTGCAAAATTTAGCGTGCCGCTGTAGCGCTTCACCAGGCGCGGTAAAATCCAGCGCGCGACCAGTCGGCGCTTGGAAAAAATATCAACACGTACGAAAAAATATGAAACCCTAATAAAAATAGATAAAACGATGCTAGACTACTCCTCGTCCTCTTCGGCGGTGTAGCCCGACGACGGAAACGCGTCGAGCCACCGAGGATCTTCATCGTCCCGAGTCGACATAGGTGCCATCTCGATTTGGGCTTCCGCCAGTTCCTTCCGCGCACGCTTGTCCGCCCGACGCACGGCTCGCTCTGCCCTTCTCTGCGCCCATAACTCGTTCTCGGCGGCGATATCCTGCGGGAAGTGCTCGCGCCACACCAAGATGGTGTGCTAGTCCGCCTCGGCGACAAAGAGGCGGCGCTCCCGCCTCCGCTGGAGGCGGTGATCCTCGTCGCTGATTAGTCGCGAGGGAGGCGCGGGATCTTGCGCCTGCTCGCGTGTCCGCATGTCGGAAAAATTCACCTGCGACCGAGGCCGCCCGAGGCACCACGTCGCCGCGTCGTACGCGCGGGCGGCCTCGTGGGCGGTGTCGAATGTTACGAGCCCGGGGCGTGTATCGCCAGAGCGGATCTCCACGTAATACACACGGGAGGGGCGGAGGCGGACGCCGTGGTAGCCCGAGCTACTCCGGGGGCGCGGCGGCATGGCAGGGCATTGGAACCGACGGAGGGAAAAGGCGTGGCGGCGGCGGGGCGCTAGAAAAGGTGGAGGAGAAGGCGCGGCGGGAGGGAACTTGGCGGTTGGCGGGCGAAGGCGCGCGGCTTTTAACCAGCTCGCTGGGCGTCACGCGCTAAAACTACTGCGCGCGCTGCCGCTTTTCCCCGAGCACGCCAATTTATTTTGCGCGCCTGCGGGAGCGCGCCGCACGGCCTCTCACGCGCCAAAATGGTGGTTTTTTCGGTGCGCCGCAAGTTCCGCACGCCTGTTGGAGATGCTCTTATGTTATGTGCAAGTCAAGTTCGGTGAAAATTAGACTAACGTCACAAAGAGGTTTGGCTTCGACCTTCTCAGACTACCGCCACACGCTCTTCCAGCGGCATTGCTACACAAACGGGCAAATGCGGGGCTTGGCGCTCACCTCCACCAGTTAAAATCAGGGGTCCAGCAGTTGTTTGACGTGTTTTTGTGTTTTCTATTTTTGAGAAGTTTAAGTTTAGATGTGAATGATTTTTCTTAAGCACAGGCGTATTTGATAAGTACACACGTACGTGCATAAACACACTTGATTGACCAGTCTTGCTTCACGTACCATTCATGCATGCCTGCATGCACGTATACTTTCCAATGACATGCATGGTATGAGCTACTCCACTCGTATTTGATCGTGGAACTAGCTAACTTTGCAGAGGTAAAGGCCCAGTGCAGTTGTCGGTGACGCCTCGCTGAATCGTACATACACTTGAATGCCTGCGCGTCAGTTCCAATACCCGTATACCGGCGCCCTGGTCGGCGGGTATCTATATGTATTTAATACCTAACATGTATTTTTAGCGTCAAGATCATGCATCCGGCTAGAAGGCAAGCCCACGAACAGCAGTCAGGTATGCAAACCATCGGGACGTGCTCGTCAAGAAGCACAAGAACAGATTTTTTTTAAAATCAACCACGTCTCTATTTATTCATGAAAGGCAGGAATTTCTGCCGAAATTATGTGAAGAATACAGTCTGGTGGTGCTTGCACCCAAATTTTGCTAAGATTATTTGTTACCCCCTTCTTGGCCAACCCGTGCGCAGCGCCGTTCGCCGTTCTCCTTACCCATGTCACCTTCCATCTTTCTCTTGTTGCCAGCATATGTTTCACCTCTTTGATCATCGGCCCCAGCATCGAGAGGTCGGCTTCCTCGCTTTGAAGTTTGCGCATTGCGCACCACCTCCTGGCAATCCATCTCTATGTGCAAGCTAGTAATGTTGAACGCCTCCGCCAGTTCCACCGCCCTTTTGCATGCGAGCAGCTCCATCTTTACCGGATCACCTCCCGTCGGGTGGTAATGGCATGCACCTCCGAGGAACGCTCCTGCATTATTTCTGAAAACCACACCCACAGCCCCTTTCTCCCCTCCCTTAGTGCTCGCCCCATCTACATTAGCTTTGACCCATCCTGCTTCTGGAGTGCTCCACCGCTGCGGTCGAACCTCCCTAGGGGTTTTGCTCACCTTGCCATGGACTGTCTGCCACTCCTCCATTAGTCTTCGGACCATTGATGCCATGTCTGCCGCCTCTTCAATCTTCTTGCCTTCCCGAGTGTTATTCCGTGCCATCCATAAAGCATATAACCCCTGAACCAAAGTCGCTCGCTCATCCGCCGATGCTTCAGCAAACCAGCTCAAGAGCCAATGAGATAGTGCACTTTGGGAGCAGATTGTCTCCAGCGGGATTGCCACCGGCACTCCCAATTCCGAGTGCAGAATTTTCCAAAATTTTGCCGAATGAGGACAGCTCCAAAATCTATGTAAATTTGTCTCTTCTCTTCCATAGACCACACAAAACACACCTGGTTTGATCTTTCGTCGATGTAGTTCAGATCCTACTGCAAGTCCATTCCATATAAGCCGCCGGGTATGTACCTTAACTCTGCCCGGAGCCACCGTGTCCCACAAATTCATCCAAGCTCTGTGGTTCAGTACCGACGATGATGAGCCCGGCATGCCCCTTCTTGCCCTCTTCTGCTCCATGAAAAGATGGTAAGCCGACCTGACTGAAAACACACCGTTCTTCGTATGATTCCATGCAAGATAGTCTTCTACCGTCGGCCCCCCACGTGTATTTGCCAAATCTCGGATGCTTCCGCTGGCGGAAACATGTTTTGCACCTTTTCTTGATCCCAACCAGTGTTAGAATCATTTAGTAAATGCATTACCTTCGTCATCCCAGGAACAAACACTTGGCCCAGTGGCTTCAAGCTTCCCTTGCGAGGGATCCAATTATCATGATGAATGCCAACATGGGATCCATCTCCGATGCGCCACACCAGCCCCTCCGGGAGAAGGTCTCGACCATGCAGTATGCTCCTGAATGTGAAAGAACCCCCGTCGGGACAAGTGGCATTGCGGATGGATCCTTCTGAATAATACCTCGCCTTAAGCACTCTTGCACACAAGGAATTGGGCTCCTGCATCAGTCTCCAGGCTTGCTTGGCAAGCAACGCTTGGTTAAACGCTTCTGGATCCCTAAACCCCATTTCACCTTCATGCTTTCTTATGCACATTTTATCCCAAGCAATCCAATGTACTCTTTTCTAACCATTTGCTTCACCCCACCAGAAGTTTGAAGATATAGATGACAAGTTCCCGCACATTTTCTTTGTGAGTTGAAAACAGCTCATGGTGAACGTAGGAGTAGATTGCAACCCCGATTTCATAAGCACCTCCCTAGCCATCTTGGATAGCCCTTGGCCCTTCCAACCTGAGACTTTCCCCTTGGCACTCTCTTTAACATACTTAAAAGTCCCATCTTTGGATCTTCCCACCACTGTTGGAAGGCCTAAATACCTCTCACTGAGGGCCTCAGAAGATATACCGATCGCTTGTTTGAGCACTTCTTTATCCCCATCTTCACTACCCTTCCCAAAAAATACCGCAGATTTCTGCAAATTTACTTTTTGTCCCGAGGCCTCCTCATAATCCTGCAAGATAGCCCGCAAGCATAGAAAGTCATCTTGAGACCCCTCCAAGAAGACAATACTATCATCAGCAAATAAAAGATGAGTGACCGTGGGGCCAGTGCTCCCAAACGATACACCCTTAATCTTCCTCTCCTCCTGGGCATGCTTGAGTAAAGCTGAAAAACCTTCAACACATAACAGAAATAAATATGGTGACAAAGGATCACCCTATCGAAGGCCTCTTGACGGGACAAAACTTCTAGAAAATCCCCCATTTAACTTCACTGAAAACCTCGCAGTCCTCACACACCTCATGATCATCTCCCTCCAGTGAGCGGAGAAGCCATATTTTGCCATTACTTGGTCGAAGAAAATCCACTCCACCCTATCATATGCCTTCATCATGTCGAGTTTAATTGCGCAAAGGGGTTTCCTTCTCTTCCTCTTTCTCATAGCGTGAACACACTCATATGCCACCAAAACATTATCCGTGATTAATCTCCCTGGGACAAATGCACTCTGCTCTTCCGCTATCATCGATGGTAACACCACTTTAAGCCTATTTGCCAACACCTTCGACGCAATATTGTAGAGGACATTGCATAGGCTAATTGGTCTAAACCGACTGAGCATATCTGGTGAGCACACTTTGGGTATCATCACAATCACGGTGTCATTAAAGCCCTCCGGCATCATCTTCCCCGCCAGAAATTCTCGGATGGCCGCACACACCTCGTCCTTTACCAACAACCAGTGTCGTTGATAAAACATTGCCGGGAAACCATCTGGCCCCGGCGCCTTTGACGGGCTCCATCTGGAACAACGCTCTCTCAATCTCTTCATCAGTAAACGGGGCTGACAATTTCGTGTTCATCTCCTCCGTAACCAGCGTATCAATATGCTGCAGAATTTTCTCTCCATCCCTCGATCCCTCTGAAGTGAAGAGCTGGGCATAAAAACTTGCAGCCATCTCACGCATACCTTCATCATCCGTACATTTAGTCCCATCCTCTCTCCGCAGCCCCTTTACTGTATTTTTCCGTTTCCTATGTGATGCTCGGTTCTGAAAGTACTGTGTGTTTTGATCACCATACTGTAACCAATCCACCCTTGATCGTTGCTTATAGTAAATCTCTTCTCTTTCATATAGATCATGCAGCTGGTCCTCTATGTCCTTAATCTCCTGCCTATATCCTGTTCGGATCGCCCTTTCCTTTGCATCTTTCAACTGCCACTTGAGATGACTAATCTGTTTTTTTATAGAGCCAAAAACCTCCCTACTCCAGGTTTGCATGGCTTTAGCCATGAGGGCGAGTTGTTTACATGCCGCGTCCATCCCCGGCTGCGTCTGATTGGTTGCATGCGCCCGTTCCCATGCATTGGTCACCATAGCCTCATAATCCGCGTGCCTTGTCCAAGCCGCCTCATACATGAAATGACGCTGCGGACGTGCCCTGTTGTCGGCCAGTGCCGACGCAACACGGACAAGCAATGCTTGGTGGTCAGATTCTTCGGTCAGTATGTGTTGCACCTCGGTCGCCGGGAACAACTGCATGAAGGAAGTTGAACAAGTTGCCCTATCTAGTCTGACCTGGATATTCTCAGCACAAGAACAGATTAGCACAATCAATTAGGAGATCACGCGTTCAACCAGGAGAAGGCCCACTTGCAGCCACGCAACCAGATGGGCGGAGAGATAAGCACATTGTCATGCATCCATATCTCTTCCAGGAAAATCGGGAGCAGCCGTTCACTACACGCCGCCCTGCGGCCTACCTCAGCGGCCTATATATACTCATGCGGCAGCTCACGGTGGACGGGCTAACGCACGGCCAAAGAGGGGAGAACCCACGCACGCAAGCATCCATCACGCGCACCTCCAACATCCATCCATTCACCAGCGCCCATCCATCACACATCACAGGAGGAACGCAGCAAACACGCATCCATCCATCAATTCGTCCTAGGCAGAAGACAACACACCCACGCAGCCGGCGGCCGCACACAGCAGATCTCACGCACGCAGCCGACAACACAACCCACACATCTACGCGGCCACGCAGACGGCAGAAGACCAGATCGCATCGACGGGCCAACGCAGCCGGGCGAGAACACCGGCGCCAGCGACATGGACACCAAGCTCACATTCCCGAAGGGTGAGATTTTGATCTAATACATCTATTTTCTTCTGTCTCCTTCTCATCTAGCATGCATGCGCTACGCGGAGGGTACCTACCGGGAACTGGAGACGACACTCGTGTGATCCCGTCGCCGCCGCCGGAGATGACCGCACCGGACCAAAAAACTACACCGACACCGCTGAAGTTTGTCTACGCCAAGCCCTTCATTTTCAGGTGTCATGTTCTTGGCTGGAGATTAGTCGAGAGCTGCCGGAGCTCTTCAACGACGCAGCCCAACCGCTAGCCCCGACGCTCTACCATGGCGGCCTTCATGGCGCTCGGCGAATAGCCCATGGTGTATAGGTCGCGACGCACAGATTGCGACGAACAGGGCCACGGTGAACAGGTTCATGGCAAAGGATACACAGGCGTACAGGTTTTGCATCACGCTCTTGGAGGAGACGGCATGGCAGAACCGGAGCTCGCTGACGACGCAGCCCAAGACTCGCCTTTCCTTTCAGGGCGCATAGATTGCGACGGACAAGGCTACGGTGGACAGGTTTATGGCGAAGGAGACACCGGTGTACAGGTTTTGCGTCACCCTCTTGGAGGGGACGGTGCGGCGGAGCCGGAGCTCGCTGACGGCGCAGCCCGAGACTCGCTTTTCCCATCACGGCGTACAGGTCCTTTGTGGAACCCATATCCGCAACGACGTATCTAAGACCGGTTCCTCCTTCACGAGGCACGCGTCCCGACGAACAGGTCAACGGCGTACAGATCCTTCACCGAGCCGGAGTTTGCAGCGACATAGTACAAGACCGTGGCGTACACGTCCGTAGAGTCGCCGGCGCACAGGTCACACTTTCACGCAGCACCAGCCCAAGGCGACGTGGCCTTTACGACGCCACCTCGCACGGCCCTGTGAGGCGGCTGTCGGTGTCAAAACCGGCGGATCTCGGGTAGGGGGTCCCGAACTGTGCGTCTAGGATCGATGGTAACAGGAGACGAGGGACACAATGTTTACCCAGGTTCGGGCCCTTTCTATGGAGGTAATACCCTACTTCCTGCATGATTGATCTTGATGAATATGAGTATTACAAGAGTTGATCTACCAACCCTAGAAGTCTAGCCTGTATGACTATGGTTATGAGTATCCTGATCCGGACTAAGCCCTCCGGTTTATATAGACACCGGAGGGATCTAGGGTTACACAAGGTCGGTTACAGAGAAAGGAATCTTCATATTTGGTCGCCAAGCTTGCCTTCCACGCCAAGGAGAGTCCCATCCGGACACGGGTGGAGTCTTTGGTCTTCGTATCTTCACAGCCCATCAGTCCGGCCCATGGCTAACAGGCCGGACGCCCGAGGACCCCTTAATCCAGGACTCCCTCAGTAGCCCCTGAACTAGTCTTCAATGACGAGGTGTCCAGCGCGCAGATTGTCTTCGGCATTGCAAGGCGGGTTCCCTTTCCCGAATACTCCAAGATAGTCTTCAGACGCGAAGAATGTATCCGGACCTGTAACACAAGCACCACACACAGCCGCAGAGAGTATAATATCCCACGAGTCTAATCCGCTGACAACGTTTTCGTAATGTGACATCACATCCACCCGGTCATTATTTCAAACCGTTTTCGTCTGCCGTTCCGCGTTTCGAGATGCGGTTTCCATTGGCACGTCTTGTCAAAGTAGAGATCGTGTCCATTTATTGCGGGATTCTCATCAATGCAGGCGTGGGTAACCCAACCGTGCCATTTGCACAGCCCTTGGGAATAGGCGAGTTTTAAGGCGAGTGGGAAGGCGCTTGATATTTACTGCCTTTATAAGGGGATAAGGATTCCCTTTCTTCACCAACGCCTTCTCTCTCTCTCTGCCCTCCCATCCTTGAGCTCCAGCGCCCAAGCACTCAACTTTTCCGCCTCAAGCAAGCATTCAACCATGTCCGGATCCAGAGCTGGAGGCAAGTGGATGGCCTCCTCCGTCAAGAAGAAGAACATCAAGGAGCTCCGGGAGGCCGGATACCTGGCCAAGGGGATCGTTCACCGACTCCCGGCCATGGGACAGATCGTCCCTACCCCAGAGCCCCATGAGAGGGTTGTGTTTCTCACACATTGCGTCTGCGGGCTGGGATTCCCTCTCCACCCGTTTTTCCGCGGACTGATGTTTTACTACGGGCTGGACTTCCATGATCTAGCCCCCAACTCTATCCTCAACATCTCGGCATTTATTTTCGTGTGCGAGGCCTTTCTCCGCATCCCACCTCACTTCGGCCTATGGCTGAAGACCTTCAATGTGAAGCCGAAGGTGGTGAGCGGCCAACAAGCAGAGTGCGGAGGCGCCATGGTGGGCAAGATGCCCAATGTCACCTGGCCCGAAGGCTCCTTTGTGGAGACGATGAAGGGGTGGCAGTCGGGGTGGTTCTACATCACCGAGCCGCGTGACACCAACGGGGCGGCGGCCCCTGAATTCTGATCCGGAGTTCCGATGCGGCTCACCTCCTGGCAAGAGAAGGGTCTGACCTGGGGTTCTTCGGACGAGCTGACTGGGCTCCAGACATGCGTCCAAAACATGATAACCAAGAAAATCAAGCTCGTCAACGTGATCCAGGTTATGCTCATTCGCCGGGTCCTTCCATGCCAACGCCGGACTTGCTATTTGTGGGAGTTCGATCTGGCCAAGCACCAGACGCTACTAGAGCTCTTCGGCACGACGCACGAAGACATCTGGAAAGTGCTCTTCAAGGCCAGCGAGACACCACCGCCCACGACCGAGGATCGCGGGCTTAGCTTAAAATGCCATGCTAATTTGGTAAGTTCTTTCATGTTTTCAAGGTATACCCTTTACTGGCATATTTTGAGGAAGGAGTCTAAGCCTTTAGATCAGTTTTTTCAGGCCTGGATAGAGATAGCAGGGCGGATTAACTGTCCGGCTCCGCTACCCGAAGACCAAGAAACCCCACTTCTGACGAAGATGCTGTTTCCGACGCCTTATGAGGTGCCGGAGAAGAAGGCCAAGAAGAAGGCCAAGGGGGCCAAGAGTGGCCCTCGCCGAAAAGGTGCTTCGGACATGACATCCGAAGATGACGAGTCTCACTCGTCCACCGCCGAAGACGATGACGAGGAGGAGGAGAAAAAATCTCCCCCTGATGAGGGGAGGAAAAGGGGGACGACCTCCACAAATCTGGAGGCGGAGGCGCCCAAGAGGGGGAAGCGCGCCCTCATGGATAACTCTGTGTGGGACGTCGACAGCAGTCCAGAGCGACCCCCCCGGACCAAGCCCCGGGCCGCATCGTAAGTACCAAAAAACTTGTGCACGTCCATGTCTCCGCTTCATGGCACTAATATGTTGAATTATGCTATTACAGGCCGGCCCACGACAGCCCCCTGTGATCCTCATCAGGAGGTTCGCTAGATTCAAAGGCGATGGCCCGTGAGTCTTCGCCGGCCGCTCGTTCTCCTCCGGCCAAGGGTGACGACGAGGTGGTGTCCCAAAGGACCTTCGAAGGCCAGGGAGAGGTTCAGGAGGCCGTCAGGGTGGCGTCAGAGGATGATTCCTCGACCGCCGGACACATGGGGGAGGAAGCCCCCATGGGGACTGGCGATGGGGGCCATATACAATTCGGCCCCCAGCCGAATACCCTTCCGGAGACCCATAGGGTTCTGGAGTCAGGCGAGCAGCCTTCCCTGAAAGGAGGAGGGATGCCTGCTCCGCCGGTGACCTCTATCCAACCAGAGGCACCGGATAATCTGCTGGTAGCGCTACAAGGCGCTTCCATTGTGGATGAACACCGTATCCTTATGGGTACGGTGATTGAGAAGGTCCAGTCCGCCAGAAGGGGACTGACCGAAGCCTGCACTAGCCTTCTAACAGGCTTTGAGGTAAGTAATGTAATTTTAGAAAGAATATCACAGTGTAGACAGTAGCCCCTGATGCTCTTTTCGGTGTTCGGAGAGAAAAAGCCGAACAGAGGATCAAAATAATTTTCGCTGAAGTCTAAGATAAGATGTCTATGTGAATAAGCAGGCGTCGCTGCTGGCTACTGCCGCTCATACTGCAGAGGTCTCCGGACTGAAGCAGAATCTGAAGCGGGCCAAGGAAGAGCTCGACCTCGTGAAGAAGCAGTTGGAGGACAGCCAAGGTATGCAGTAACCTGCTTGTATATTTAGGAAGGATGAATGGTTCGTGCTGACTAAAGTGTCATGAATTTTATTAGGGGCCATGACCGAGGTGGCAGTCCTCAAGAAGGCGTTAGCCGAGGCCGAGGACAAAGCGGCCAAGGAAAGCGCCGCGCGCGAGAAGCAGGAGGCTCGGGTCAGCGAGGTCCAGCAAGAGCTCCAGGACGCCGTCAAGAAGTACGAGTCCTTGGAGCATGATTCTAAGACTCAGGAGTCCGAGCTTGCCAAGGCCCGCCAGAGCGCACAAGATGCCCGAACCGAAGCCCAAAGCGCCCTCCAGGAATCCAGGCGGCCAAGAAGATTGCGGCGGGTAAGGCTTTCATTATGCGAAGCAAATCTGCAAAGGAAACGTTCCTTTTACTTACCTGAATTTGGAGCTCTCCAGGGGCGTTTACGGATCTGCCGCGCAGCATATCAGATGCTGCAGAGTTCTATCGAGCCGAAGAAGGGATCTCTACGGAGAATCTGTTCTGGTCTCAGTACCTTGGACTAGAACATCCGAGGCCCTTTAGCGACCAGCTGAAACAGCTGGTCGAGCTGCACAAGGCGGCCGAACTAGCCATGAAGGACCTAATAGTCCGATTTTGGCCTGCCGAGCCCATGCCCAACAGCTACTTCGGACTCGTGAAGCGGCTTGTGAGTTCCTGCCCGCGGCTTGAAGTCATAAAGCGGTCGGTCTGCATTGAAGGTGCGCGGATGGCCTTTGCCCGCGCCAAGATGCACTGGGCGAAGATGGATGCCAAGAAGCTGATGACCGAGGGGCCACCTGAGGGCAAGGAGCACCGCCGACCCGAGCTACATTTTGATAGTGTCCTGGAGGGATCCCGCCTTGTGGCAGAGCAATGTGCGAAGGATGTGATCTTTGAATGAATACATTCATATTTGTCTCGCCCTGTATTATGAAACAAAGACAATTTGTGTAATATAATGCTTTGTGTTAAATTTTTACCTCCTGTGCGGCCGTTTATTAAATCTGAGGGTTGGCCAGTCGTCGGCTTCAGCCCCCACATAGGTAGTACGGGGGTGTTCGGGATGGAATCTAAACACTCTTGATCCAATTATTTGGTCCTTGAAGGAGGTGTTTAGCGCAACGAACAAGGCAATCGGACTATAACGCTTTATCACCCTCACTTAGCCCCTAACATCCAAACTAGGGTGTCGTAAACACCTGATCAGGTAAGTACCGACCCTTCGCATAATGCGGAAAAAACTTCTATCGATTTGAATCCTCCGAACAGCTGACCGGCTCTCGCCGCATCATGACAGTCAGTTTTCGGCTTTCTCTACTGAGGTGCTCATCCGGATGAACCGGGACACAATCGCAGTAGTTCTCCCTTTACTACCCTAGCCGATATAGCGGAACGTAAGGTAGTAAGCCAATGCATATAATACTAAATTCAAGGTGCCGAACTATACTGTAAAAGTGTTCGGACTTTGTTGCCGTAGTGCGGGGCGCTATGAAGCCCCTGCCAAATATGAAACATACCAAAGTGTACGGGTGCTATGTGATAAGATTATCAACAGAAAACAAAGGAAAACAGGAAGACAGCAAAGGTAATAAGTTGGGGCGTTAAAATTTTGGGCCGCAAACTGTTTCCATTATAATTTGATAAATACGTCAAGGCGTATTGATACAAATAGTGCGATAAGCAACAGGCTATTTAACATGCCATGACCAAGAGCGAGCTGCGTGCGGGTATGTAAAACATGTATAGCAATCGTTAGCAGAGACCACCTGGGGATTCCCTTGTACGTCAAAGCTCCTTGCCTCCTTGGTGTAGCCGTCCCGTGATCGGTCCGATGATCAGGTTATTAGAAAAAGCCTCGAGAAGAGAAAAACCTGAAATGAAAAAGAAAAAGTGAAGGTGTGCGGATCCAGGGGCGGTTGAGCCGCATTATGGATCATGGTCTAGCTTTTCCTCCGTCCGTGCCCATGGTATTTTGAGTGCGTACTTATGTACGCGGGGCACAAATGTCACCGCTTGATCGGGATTGGGACGGAGGCCGGATTGCTAGTCAAGCTCTGGACAAGCTGGACCGTCCTATCACAGAGTAGTTCGGACTCGCTTGACGGTGTCTGGGGGAATTTACTGCCGAATTGAGGTTCTGCCTAAAAAGGCTTCTTTGTACTTCTGCTGCAAGGGCCGCGGTGTGTTCCTCGGTACGGAGGGAGCGCTTTGTATTTCCGTTGACCGTTATTACACGGCGTGGTCCCGGCAACTTGAGCTTGAGGTAGGCGTAGTGCGGCACCGCGTTGAATTTAGCGAATGCGGTTCGTCCAAGCAGTGCATGATAACCACTGCGGAAAGGGACGATATCGAAGATTAACTCTTCTCTTCAGAAATTATCCGGGGATCCGAAGACCACTTCCAGTGTGATTGAGCCCGTGCAACAGGCCTCTACACCTGGTATGACACCTTTAAAGGTGGTTTTTGTGGGCTTGATCCTTGAGGGATCGATACCCATTTTGCGCACTGTATCCTGATAGAGTAGGTTCAGGCTGCTGCCACCATCCATGAGGACTCGCGTGAGATGGAATCCATCTATAATTGGGTCGAGGACCAGTGCGGCTGAACCACCATGACGGATACTGGTCGGGTGATCCCTGCGATCGAAGGTGATCGGACAGGAGGACCACGGGTTGAACTTTGGGGCGACTGGCTCCATCGCGTAGACGTCCCTGAGTGCACGCTTGCGCTCCTTCTTGGGGATATGGGTGGCGTATATCATGTTCACCGTTTTAACTTGGGGGGGGGGGATTTCTTCTGTCCCCCCGTGTTTGGCTGCAGGGGCTCCTCGTCATCGTCCTTGCTCTGCAATCCTTTTTCCTTGTTCTCGGCATTTAACTTGCCGGCTTGTTTAAAAACCCAGCAATCTCTGTTGGTGTGCTTGGCTGGTTTGTCTGGGGTGCCATGGATTTGGCACGGACGGTCGAGTATGCGGTCCAAGCTGGATGGTCCCTGATTGTTTCTTTTATACGGCTTCTTCTGCTGATCGGACTTGGAGCCGCTGAATCCGGTGTTGACAGCAGTGTCATCGGTATTGTCGCCATTGCTTCGGCATTTGTGTCTACTGCGTCGGAGCTTGCCGTTGCTGTTTTTGGCCTCGGAGGGGCTTGCATCGCTGGCCATATTTTTACTACGGGCCAGCCAGCTATCCTCACCCGCACAAAAGCGGGGCATGAGTGCCATGAGGGCTGCCATAGATTTCGGCTTTTCCTGGCCGAGGTGGCGGGCGAGCCATTCTTCACGGATGCTATGTTTAAAGGCCGCTAGGGCTTCGGCATCTGGACAGTCGACTATCTGGTTCTTTTTAGCTAGGAATCTAGTCCAGAATTTCCTGGCTGACTCCCTAGGCTGTTGAACTATGTGACTTAAGTCATCGGCATCTGGTGGCCGGACATATGTGCCTTGGAAGTTGTCAAGGAAGGCTTCTTCCAAGTCCTCCCAGCTGATACGTCTCAAATGTATCTATAATTTTTTATTGTTCCATGCTATATTATATTCTGTTTTGGACATTAATGGGCTTTATTATACACTTTTATATTATTTTCGGGACTAACCTATTAACCGGAGGCGCAACCCAGAATTGCTGTTTTTTTTGCCTATTTCAGAGTTTCGCAGAAAAAGAATATCAAACGGAGTCCAAACGGAATGAAACCTTCGGGAACGTGATTTTCGGAACGAACGTGATCCAGAGGACTTGGACCCTACGTCAAGACATCAACCAGGAGGGCACAAGGTAGGGGGCGCGCCTACCCCCCCTCCCCCCCGGCGCACCCTCCACCGTCGTGGGCCCCATGTTGCTCCACCGACGTACTTCTTCCTCCTATATATACCTACGTACCCCCAAACTACCAGATACGGAGCCAAAAACCTAATTCCACCACCGCAACCTTCTGTACCCATGAGATCCCATCTTGGGGCCTTTTCCGGAGCTCCGCCGGAGGGGGCATCGATCACGGAGGGCTTCTACATCAACACCATAGCCTCTCCGATGATGTGTGAGTAGTTTACCTCAGACCTTCGGGTCCATAGTTATTAGCTAGATGGCTTCTTCTCTCTTTTTGGATCTCAATACAGTGTTCTCCCCCTCTCTCGTGGAGATCTATTTGATGTAATCTTCTTTTTGCGGTGTGTTTGTTGAGACCGATGAATTGTGGGTTTATGATCAAGTTTATCTATGAACAATATTTGAATCTTCTCTGAATTCTTTTATGTATGATTGGTTATCTTTGCAAGTCTCTTCGAATTATCAGTTTGGTTTGGCCTACTAGATTTATCTTTCTTGCAATAGGAGAAGTTCTTAGCTTTGGGTTTAATCTTGCGGTGTCCTTTCCCAGTGACAGTAGGGGCAGCAAGGCACGTATTGTATTGTTGCCATGCATCGAGGATAACAAGATGGGGTTTATATCATATTGCATGAGTTTATCCCTCTACATCATGTCATCTTGCTTAAAGCGTTACTCCGTTCTTATGAACTTAATACTCTAGATGCATGCTGGATAGCGGTCGATGTGTGGAGTAATAGTAGTAGACAGGCAGGAGTCGGTCTACTTGTCTCGGACGTGATGCCTATATACATGATCATACCTAGATATTCTCATAACTATGCTCAATTATATCAATTGCTCAATAGTAATTTGTTCACCCACCGTAATACTTATGCTCTTGAGAGAAGCCACTAGTGAAACCTATGGCCCCCGGGTCTATTTTCCATCATATTAATCTTCCAACACTTAGTTATTTTTATTGCCTTTTATTTTACTATGCATCTTTATCATAAAAATTCCAAAAATATTATCTCATCATATCTATCAGATCTCACTCTCGTAAGTGACCATGAAGGGATTGACAACCCCTTTATCGCGTTGGTTGCGAGGATTTATTTGTTTGTGTATGTGCGAGGGACTCGTGCGTGGTCTCCTACTGGATCGATACCTTGGTTCTCAAAAACTGAGGGAAATACTTACGCTACTTTACTGCATCACCCTTTCCTCTTCAAGGGAAAACCAACGCAGTACTCAAGAGGTAGCACCAGCTGCCAATGGAATTTTCAGGCAGACTGTTTAACCAGTGCCGAGCTGGCCCTTTGAGTTTTAATGGGAGGTATTTGATGGCGTGGAGGTCATCTCCGCGGGCCATATGGATGTGGAGAATAAAATCCTCGATCCATACAGCGGGATCAGTTGTTCCATCGTATGATTCGATATTTACGGGTTTAAACCCTTCTGGGAATTCATGATCCATTACTTCATCAGTGAAGCAAAGAGGGTGTGCGGTGCCTCTATATCGGGCCGCGTCGCGACGTAGTTCCGATGGAGTCCATCTGCGGTTTTTGGCCCGGGCCTGACTAGGTTTGTCACGTCCGAATAGATAGCCGTCGTCGCGTGTCGAGGCATGTCCTCGCGATCCGTAGATCGACCTTGTATGTCCTGCTCTGCTGTCCAAGTCATGCCGAAGGTCATATGTGTAACCCCGAGGTGTTTTATCCCTGCCTTTACGGCGGGGTGGGGCAGTCTGGTGTTCGGCTTGAGTTGTCGCTTTATCCCGTCCACGTGGTGGTCGGTCAGCCGCGTTGCCCAATGATGGCACGGGCTTCGGCGCCTCGTCGTCGAACTGAGGTAGCAGTTTGCGCTTTGGGTAACTTTTTGATGGGTGCTTGAGGCCGTATTCTTCGGCTGCTAGGACATCAGTCCATCTATCGTTGAGGAGATCTTGGTCAGCTTGAAGCTGCTGCTACTTCTTTTTCAGGCTCCTTGCGGTGGCTATTAGCTGGCGCTTGAAGTGCTCCTGCTCGAGAGGTGCCTCAGGAACAATAAAATCCTCGTTGTCGAGGCTCACCTCCTCCATGGAGAGCGGATGATAACTACCGTCCTTCGAGTCTTCGTTTATGGCCTGTTCATCAGGGCTGACTTGCCCATTTTCCCGGTTGCCCTGTTCGGCAGTTTGTTCGTCGGGGTCTTCTATGTGTTCGGCACCGTCCGGAGTGTTGTCATCTCCTGTGCCGGTGCTGCTGTCTTTGTTGCGGCGCGATTTAGAGCGGCGCCGCTGACACCGGCGCTTTGGTTGTATCTTAGGGTGGCTATCCTCCACTGGGTTTTCCTTGTCGTCGCCGCTATTATCTTTTGGCGTATCCACCATGTATACGTCATATGAGGCAGTGGCCGTCCATCGTCCGGTGAACGGCGGGTTTTGGGCCTCCTCTTCTCCAGCATCGTCGTCCATACCGTCGATGTCTTCAGAGTCATAATCGAGTGCGTCTGTTAGGTCTTCAACACTGGCTATGAAGTGGGTGGTGGGTGGGAAACAAAATTCTCCGTCATCAGCCTCCAGTTCAAACCGGATATAATTCGGCTGAGAGTCACCCGCCAAGGACAGATTTTTCAGTGAGTTTAGCATGTCGCCAAAAGGCGAGTGCTGGAAGATGTCCGCCGCGCTGAATTTGACGATCGGTGACCGATCAAACTTGTCGTCCGCAGACGCACACGGTTCGGAACTCGTGGCCGGAAACGAGTCCGGGGTTCCGATGACACAGGCATTGCGCGAGGTTAGGTCTGTGTGCGGCTCCAACTCCGCGGAATCTGCCGCCTCCATGACAGGGTTGAACTTCCCGTCCTCAGATGGCACGACCTGCTCTGGATCTAAGGCCAGAGCCGTCGCAGGAGGTATCTCCTGGGCATGGCCCGATGACAGATCTAAGTCATGTTCATCAGGGTGACAGGAAGCGGCCGCCGCGATCTCGAATCCGTCGAAGATCAAGTCACCCCGGATGTCCGCGACGTAGTTCAAGCTTCCAAATCTGACCTGGTGGCCAGGGGCATAGCTATCGATCTGCTCCAGATGGCCGAGCGAATCGGCCCGCAGTGTGAAGCCGCCGAACATGAAGATCTGTCCGGGGAGGAAGGTTTCCTCCTAGACAGCGTTGTTGTAGACGATTGAAGGAGCCATCAAACCTTTTGAGGACGGCAAAGTGGAACTCTCAATGAAAGCACCAATGTCGGTGTCAAAACCGGCGGATCTCGGGTAGGGGATCCCAAACTGTGCGTCTAGGATCGATGGTAACAGGAGACGGGGGACACAATGTTTACCCAGGTTCGGGCCCTCTCTATGGAGGTAATACCCCACTTCATGCTTGATTGATCTTGATGAATATGAGTATTACAAGAGTAATGGCTAAACCCTAGAAGTCTAGCATGTATGACTATGGTTATGAGTATCCTGATCCAGACTAAGCCCTCCGGTTTATATAGACACCGGAGGGATCTAGGGTTACACAAGGTCGGTTACAGAGAAAGGAATCTTCATATTTGGTCGCCAAGCTTGCCTTCCACGCCAAGGAGAGTCCCATCCGGACACGGGTGGAGTCTTTGGTATTCGTATCTTCACAGCCCATTAGTCCGGCCCATGGCTAACAGGCCGGACGCCCGAGGACCCCTTAGTCTAGGACTCCCTCAACGTGACATGTTGAAGGAGTCAACAAGGGTGGATATGAAAGGAGACATGGAGGCGGCTCAACGCCTTCGCGCCAAGGCCGCCAACAGGCGGGCAAGAGCGGCGTCCCATCACGCCCCTACCCCATTTCCATAGTCGAAGCCTTCACGACCAGCACCCCGATGCACCGAGGTTGAGCTGCTCGAAGGTTTGGAGGCCATCACCCAGAACATGGGGAAACTCATGGCGAACGCACGTTTGTCGAAAAGCCCGCACCCTCTTCGGAACTATAGGAGGAAGTATCGCAAGGTACAACGACTCCACCAGCAGATTACCTCACGCCTTGCTCAGAGCTCGGTGCCGGAGGAGGATTGGTCCCTCGGAGCAAGGGACTTGGCGGACAAGGTGTTCACTTCTAGAGCACCCAGGCCCCTCCGTACAACTTGTTCTCTGAAGACTGGGCGTACGAGCCAACCAAGATCAAGCAACTGGTGAGGCAGGCCATTATGAAGGAGTTCTGGAAGCGGCGTTCGCGCAAGGAGCCTGTTCTACCGGGCCCTACAGTCTCCATCAACCTTGAAGATACTCAATGGGGGGCATGGGCGCCATGCCTCCACACTTCACCAGTCGATGGACGATCTCTCACCAACGACCACATGTTTTCTTTCCTTCGCCATGAAGCACCGGCGCCACGTGACGAAGACCTGCGGCGAGAATTTCGCCAACTCCAAGAGCAGATGAACAACATCCAGAGGCGGCTGCTTGATCCAGCGGCACCAAGTACATCATCAACACAAGGTGCGGGTGGGACCAGGCGTCAAGCCCCGAGTTATCGCCCTCAACATGAGTGCCACACACTACTAGGGAAAACCCTAGCAGTAGCGCGGGCTGCCGCGCTACTACTACGGCGCTATAGCTAACTGTTAGTAGTAGCGCGATCTGCACCCGCACTACTACTATTGAATATATCAGCAGCGCTTTTCCGAAACGCGCTACTATTAATTAGCTGTAGCGGTTTCCTAGCCCCGCGCCACTGCTATATCTTTCATCATCCCCCCCCCCCCCCCCCCCCGCTTCCTACCCCGTTTCAGTTTCAATAAACTGCAATTTCCAGATACTAGGTACTACTAGATATCAATTTCATAAAGCATTATAGGTACTAGGTAGTATTCCCTCCGTTCCAAATTACTCGTCGTGGTTTTAGTTCAAACGAGTAATTTGGAACGGAGGGAGTACTAGATAAATATTTCATATATAGTCAACATGCATTCTCAAGCAGTACTAGGTGATATCGACGACGATCATCATATGTAGTTCTAGATGATATCGACGACGATCATCATATGTAGTTCTACATGATATCGACGACGATCATTATATGTAGTTATAGATGATATAGCCACACACAGATATGTCGTTCTAGATGATATCGACGACGATCATCATCCTCAAGCCTGGACGGTGGGTGTTCCTGATAGTAATTAGGATGGCCTGTCCAACACGAAGATTCTTGCCAACGAGGAATCTCTTCCACCCAACCGAGTTAAGTGTGTGCGACCGTCTATGTCCATGCGGTAAGTACAGGTGGTGACGGAGCCCCTTGCGGTAAGGCGTCGTCCAGCTGAGCCTTCTTCATCAGGCTCGATACCACAACTCACAGATAGGTTTTTGGCAATTTCTGAATAAGAAAAACATATCAATTAATAAATTGCCTCGCACATACTCTTGCAAATATATTTCTATTAAGTATAAACTAGCAAAGTGGCCCGCTCTTCGCGCAGGCTAGTATTTAATATAGTTAGATTCAAATTAGTTCATATTTGCTAGTTCTTTGGCTTGGTCGTCAAGTGGTGATTTTAAGGATATAACCCCTTTAATGTTTTGGGGAAATATCTGAAGGCTACGGTGTCGCTGTTTTTTTAGTGCTACGTGCTCTTAATCACAGGTTTACCTAATGCGGCTGCATGACATGTACATGGCCAGCTACTGGGTTGACAATACCATTGAGGCGTATTTGAAGTTTCTTATTTTTAGTATATAGTGTTTTCCCAAGAAGTATCATATGCATAAAATTTGCATCAATATGGGTGATTTTCTAATGATTATTTTTTTTGTTCATATTCCCGTGAAGTATATGTTAGCATGGCTTTATTTTTTAAAAAGTTTGCATCACCAAAAATTACATAATTTACGCTAAATGTACGTATATGCACTATACTGTTTCCCTTGGATGATGTACACTAATCACAGGTGTTTTTTTTTAAATTTATAGCTGATTTAAGAACAATTCATGGCTGATTATTTCTGTTGTTTGTAGTAAAATAACTTTTTCATACTTGAATGATTATTTGGGCTTTTAGCCCAACAGGCTCACGCGGATGCACACAACATTCATGTATCTCTCACACCTTTACACAGACGCTGCTCTTTCCCAACCCCCTTTGCCCCATTTCTCCGTTGACTCCCGGATTGCTGTCGTCGGCTGATGTCCAGCTACTCGTGCATAGAGCAAAGACAACCTCCTTTTCTCCGTTGACTCCGAGATTGATGCCAGCGGCTAATGTCCAGATACGCAAAGAGCAATGTTGGTGCTGTTGCTGATTCATTGTGCATGGATCTCATCTCACCAGCTTGGATCTAGACTGAGTTCATCCTGAAGAAGGAGATCTGGAATTGATCCTTTGGACATAGGTTTTATTTCTACAGAAAGCGATTGGGATTAGATACTTTTTCTTTGTAGCTAGACAGCGGCAAAGAGACCTCGGATCCCGAAGCAATACCGGCAGCGCTAGTGCAGAGACTCATTGCGACGGCCACTATGTGAGGTCGAGGACATTGGGGACAACACTTGCGTGTGTTTTTGTTTTCTGACGGGTGGCGCCTACGATCTTTATTCTAGGATTGAGCCACACGTATAGTTGGATATATTTAGTTTTTTTCCTTATAAAAGAAGGTTTTCACATAATCTTTTTTTTGAACTGCACGTAATCTTTATTTAGGATTAAGCTGCACGTACAGGCTAAGGATAGCTGCATTTTTTTTCATTTTGAGATCGAGCCATCTTAGATCTAACCGCTTAATTATGTCTTTCAAGTTACTGGTCCACCAAATTAACGACTCGATGTTTCTTATTATTGTGGCAATTTCTAGCTTATTTATCTCTTTTATGATTAACCCGTCGAGCACTTTTTTATATGTAGTAGATAGATGTATAATCTAGTTATACATATGGTGTCCAAATTGAACTCAACTTGTACGTGAGCCTTTTTTTTTTTGCTCCGGACAGAACTTTACGTAGTTTTCTTTTCTAAACGTAGTTTGCTTTTTTCCCTCCATCTATTTCTTAATATTTTTTGAGGGGTCCCTCTATTTCTTAATAGACGTGCCAATGACAAATTACGTGAATAATTTTTTTTCCTCCCTCTATTTCTTGTTTTTTCTTTTTTGAGGATCCTATCTATTTTTTAATGGACCTGCTAACCATGGCTCTGTACGTGTCTTTTATTCCAAAAATCAACAACTAAAAAAAAAGAGTATGCAGAATTGAGCCACAAGTACATGATGGATGTGTACATGACTTTTGCTCCAAAAAATTAGGCAGGATTGAGCCGCTCGTATAGGCTAAGGATAGTGACAGTTTTTTTTTTCTTTTCAGTTTTTTTTCTTGTTGAGATTGGAGTGGTCTTAGATCGCTAAGGATAGTTACAGTTTTTTTTTCTTTTCAGTTTTTTTTTCTTGTTGAGATTGGAGTGGTCTTAGATCTGATCCATTAATTATGTCTTTTAAGTTATGGGTCCACCAAATCAACGACCGGACGTTTCTAATTATTGTGGTAATTTTTAGCTTATTTATCTTTTTCTGGTTAACCCGTCAAGCACTTTTTATATATAATATATTTTTACACTATCAAAAGACACAGTACTACACATTTGTACTAATTAAGCATGAATTCTACTAATAAGTATATATGGATTATCTACACTATTAATAGTTCCTTGGATTCTACACTAATAAGCATGTGATCAGACTCTACACTAAAGCATATCATCGACTAGATTCCACACAGCATTTCATTGGACTCTAGACTAAGCATATCATCGGATTCACTAAGCATATCATCGGATAATTTGCATTTGTAAGTATAACAATAAAACATATATATATATATATATATATATATATATATATATATATATATATATATATCATCAAATTACTACAATCAGTATAACATACCATTTCATGCCGATCGACCATGGTACTTGTCAGGCGGGGCACGAATGGCACCCCGACAAAGTCATCACGTGGCGGAATTATGTCCCATAGGTTGCACACCTCCTCCTGGCTCAGCCTCATTCTTTGAGCTACGATGGCTTTATGAAGTGGGTTCTCATCATCTTCATCGAGTGGGTCCTCATTATCTTCATCATCTTCGCCATCTTCGTCATCTTCATCATCTTCGTCATCATCATTTTCCACCAGGTCGATATAAATGACAGCCATCTTGGGTCTTTCTGCTCCGAAGGAGAAGCTGATCAACTCACCACCAGTAAGACGCATGCGGGCGAGGAAACGGGCCCATCCATCTCCTCCAATCTGTGACATATTGCGTCCTTTCTCGACCTCCATAGTGTACGGCCCCCCAGGAGCCTCAAATGTCATAGTGTCTCCTGTCAGCTTGTTGAATTTCAACCTCACATTGCATGGGACGATCTGTGTAAAAAAAGCAAAATGACACAATGCAGTAATGCCAACACTAAAAATAATATAGTTGTTACATTTCATATAATTTCTTACTGCCGCATGATGAAACTCGGTTGGAAGTAGATGCCGAACAGCTTGCCAGTTGCAATGCTGCTGGCGCACATTGACTTGCACAATCGACATGGTGGTGGTGGTCGTGGCGCCATTTTCCTAAAGCAATATGAGCAAGGATTAATGATCCACTTCATAGGAAAGAAAAATAATTGTTAAATCAAAATGTTCTATAAATCAACTAAATCAACTAGCCTATTAAATAAACTTGCCTACTAAATTAACTGAATCAAAATGTTCTATAAATCAACTAAATCAACTAGCCTATTAAATCAACTTGCCTACTAAATCAACTAAATCAAAATGTTCTATAGATCAACTAGCCTACTAAATCAACTTGCCTACTTAATAAACTAAATCAAAATGTTCTAAATCAACTAAATCAACTAGCCTACTAAATCAACTAAATCATATGAACTAAATCAAAATGTTGCATATGAACTAGCCTACTAAACCAAAATGTAGCAGGGAGGAGGGGTTGTGGATGGAGGGAGGAGGGAGAAGGAGGGGCGACTGGAGGAGAGAGTAGGATGGAGGAGGAAGGGCGGAGCGAGGAGGGACCGGCCGGCGGCGAGTCGAGGGAGGACGGAGGAGGAGGGCGGTACCTAGTCCAGCGAGGAGGAGGAGTTGATGGCGGCGCAGAGGGAAGAGGGGTAGGTGACGGCGGCTGGCGGGGGCGACGGCGGCCGGCGGGGGAGGACCCTCGCGCGGGGGGTTGAGGGGGAGATGGAGTGAGTGTGAGTGTGGATCAGATAGAGGAGAGCGTGGGGGTGGGAGATAACTAGTTTTAGCAATAGCGCTCTAAAGTTAAAGGCGCTAATGCTAAACTACCTAGCAGTAGCGCGCTCCGAATTAACGCACTGCTGCTAGAACTAGCTTTGCGGCGGGGTCATGGGAATTATAGTAGTAGCGCGGCTTAGAGGAGGCGCGCTACTGCTACGTTTATTTCAGCAGCGAGTACTGCCGGAGCGCGCTACTGCTACATTGCAGCAGCGCCTTAATTTAAAACTCGCTGCTGGTAAGATCCTGTGTATAAGCTTTTCCCTAGTAGTGACACGTTGGCACCTCGACGACCACCGTCACCAATCCGACACTTCCAGCATCGGAGGCCTCCCAACATGCCCCCACATTGGAACCGATGGTCAAGACACCAAGAGGAAGAAAGGAACACTCGACCCACTCAGCAGTGGCGACCACGGGAGCCTCCACGACCGACGCTTCCACCACGACCATCTTCTCCTCCCAGGCGGGGAGATCGACCACAACTGCAGGCAACGATGGACATGACTTCATCATCCACGCGGCGCCCTGCACCACCACTTCTCCCAACGCCAACAGTGCCACAAAGGGCTGTCGGCGTTCTGATGGATAACCAACGCAAGTGCGAGAGGCGTCGGAGAAACCACCAAGTTCTATATACAGAACTCGAGGACTTAGTCCTTCAACACACCCAGGTATGTCTATGTTTTATAAAATGACAGAATCAGGTTCCGCATCTCCCCCGACTTAGAGCGGCACGAGCAGTATAACTACCTGCTCAGGCATTTGATGCCGAAACCGCGCAAGTCCTCCACAAGCAACGCAGAGCAAAGGAGCAAGGAGATCCCTTCTTCATCCCTTTCCCCAAAAAATGGCAAACAGGTGAAGGCGGCCACAACACCACCCCCATTGGAGGACCCGAAGACACCGCCCCCGTCGGCCACGCCAATGGACGACATTGAAGTAACCAAGCCTATGACCTCCACCAACAATGAAGCGGCTCCTGAGGCTGCATCCAAGGCCGCTCTCCAACCAGACCGAACACTTCCAATGAATCCTCCTCTTGTTCCCACTGATAGGTTAGACCAAGATGGGGAGGCTAATAAGCTTCAGCACGAGGCAGACAAAGCAAAGGAACCAGTTGAGAAGAATCTTACTCTGCGTGGCACGCTAGGAGTACAACCCAGTCAAGAGTCAAGAAATGGATGGCGACCTCCTCGCATCACTCAGGAGTTTGGCTATCCTTCAGATGAAGAGATCGTTCCAAACCGCTT
This sequence comes from Triticum aestivum, assembly GCF_018294505.1. NCBI lineage: Eukaryota > Viridiplantae > Streptophyta > Magnoliopsida > Poales > Poaceae > Triticum > Triticum aestivum. The sequence goes on from NC_057811.1 coordinate 19,220,059, forward strand.
TGGCCAGGTGCGTGCATGGTTCAAAGGAGCAGAGGGGGGACCAAGACGAGCTCTTCGTCATCACAAGAAGGAGCAAGATCCAAGGCCCCATGTCTTCCTGTAACTGCAGGCAAAGGATCACTAGCGGATGCAAGCACTTCACGACATCCAGACATATCCCCACGCCGCTACACCAACATCACGGAGCGCCTTCCTGAAGACCCTGACGAACTTCAACAGGTTGCAAGTCGGCCTGGAGCTAACACGCGACTGAGGTCCATTGCACGTCAGAGTGTAACGGATGGGCCTGCTGGAGATGGAGAGCACCAAGATGACCCTGACGACGAAGAGAGCTTCTCCGACTCATCTTCTTCGCCTTCATTGGAGAGGCACCCGAACTCCCCTCCTTACCAAGAGCTTATCCCGTCTGACTTATCAGACTCTGAAGATGGCATTGGAGATCTCCACACTGCGCTAGTTCGCATGGTGAACAGTGGCAGTGCCCCTGAAGATCCCGGTGCATACTAGGTGGTTGATTCCCAGGGAGCCCGGCCTATGCCCCCAATCAACGGAAGGTTCCTAAAAAAATATTTTTCTTAAAATGTTGCCTCTTTCATTGCCTTTTGATTTTATTTATTTTTCCTTTGGGAGACCCTTTTTCAGTGGGCTATCGGATCCATGATGCACTCTTCGTTGCATGTTGTGGATATTTTCTTGGTCTCCCCAATTTTAACGGTCTCAGTCCAACAACAGAAAAAACTGGCTTTCCCCTACCACATCATGCTGTTGATTGAAGTTTCGGCTACCCTAGGACTTGTCGGAGGGTGGCACAATGTGTCAAGTTGCAGGCAGAGCGGCTCCTGATGTCTACTACGCAACCTTCTTCTTGTAGACGTTGTTGGGCCTCCAAGTGCAGAGGTTTGTAGGACAGTAGCAAATTTCCCTCAAGTGGATGACCTAAGGTTTATCAATCCGTGGGAGGCGTAGGATGAAGATGGTCTCTCTCAAGCAACCCTGCAACCAAATAACAAAGAGTCTCTTGTGTCCCCAACACACCCAATACAATGGTAAATTGTATAGGTGCACTAGTTCGGCGAAGAGATGGTGATACAAGTGGAATATGGATGGTAGATATAGGTTTTTGTAATCTGAAAATATAAAAACAGCAAGGTAACTAATGATAAAAGTGAGGGTAAACGGTATTGCAATGCGTTGAAACAAGGCCTAGGGTTCATACTTTCACTAGTGCAAGTTCTCTCAACAATAATAACATAATTGGATCATATAAATATCCCTCAACATGCAAGAAAGAGTCCATCCAAAGTCACTAATACTGGAGAACAAACGAAGAGATTATGGTAGGGTACGAAACCACCTCAAAGTTATTCTTTCTGCTCAATCTATTCAAGAGTCCGTAGTAAAATAACACGAAGCTATTCTTTCCATTCAATCTATCATAGAGTTCGTACTAGGATAACACCTTAAGACACAAATCAACCAAAACCCTAATGTCACCTAGATACTCCATTGTCACCTCAAGTATTCGTGGGTATGATTATACGATATGCATCACACAATCTCAGATTCATCTATTCAACCAACACATAGAACCTTAAAGAGTGCCCCAAAGTTTCTACCGGAGAGTCAAGACGAAAACGTGTGCCAACCCCTATGCATAGGTTCATGGGCGGAACCCGCAAGTTGATCACCGAAACATACATCAAGTGGATCACGTGACATCCCATTGTCACCACAGATAAGCATGGCAAGACATACATCAAGTGTTCTCAAATCCATAAAGACTCAATCCGATAAGATAACTTCAAAGGGAAAACTCAATCCATTACAAGAGAGTAGAGGGGGAGAAACATCATAAGATCCAACTATAATAGCAAAGCTCGCGATACATCAAGATCGTACCATCTCAAGAACACGAGAGAGAGAGAGATCAAACACATAGCTACTGGTACATACCCTCAGCCCCGAGGGTGAACTACTCCCTCCTCGTCATGGATAGCGCCGGGATGATGAAGATGGCTACCGGTGAGGGTTCCCCCCTCCGGCAGGGTGCCAGAACAGGTTCCCGATTGGTTTTTGGTGGCTACAGAGGCTTGCAGCGGCGGAACTCCAGATCTATTCTGTTCCCCGATGTTTTTAGGGTATATGGACATATATAGGCGAAAGAAGTCGGTCAGGGGAGCCACGAGGGGCCCACGGGGGTGGGGGGCGCGCCCAGGGGGGCAAGCGCGCCTCCTTGCCTCGTGGCCTCCTCGTTGCTTCCCTGACGTAGACTCCAAGTCTCCTGGATTGCTTCCATTCCAAAATAACTCTCCCGAAGGTTTCATTCCGTTTGGACTCCGTTTGATATTCCTTTTCTTCGAAACACCGAAACAAGGGAAAAAACAAGAACTGGCAGTGGGCTCTGGGTTAATAGGTTAGTCCCAAAAATCATATAAAAGTGTAAAATAAAGCCCATAAACATCCAAAACAGATAATATAAAAGCATGGAACAATCAAAAATTATAGATACGTTGGAGACGTATCAGCATCCCCAAGCTTAATTCCTGCTCGTCCTCGAGTAGGTAAATGAAAAAAACGGAATTTTTGATGTGGAATGCTACCTAACATATTTCTCAATGTAATTTTCTTTATTGTGGCAAGAATATTCAGATCCATAAGATTCAAGACAAAATTTTAATATTGACCTAAAATAATAATACTTCAAGCATACTAACAAAGCAATCATGTCTTCTCAAAATAACATGGCCAAAGAAAGCTATCCCTACAAAATCATATAGTCTAGCTATGCTCTATCTTCATCACACAAAATATTTAAATCATGCACAACCCCGATGACAAGCCAAGCAATTGTTTCATACTTTTGATGTTCTCAAACTTTTTCAATCTTCACGCAATACATGAGCGTGAGCCATGGACATAGCACTATAGGTGGAATAGAATGGTGGTTGTGGAGAAGACAAAAAGGAGAAGATAGTCTCACATCAACTAGGCGTATCAATGGGCTATGGAGATGCCCATCAATAGATATCAATGTGAGTGAGTAGGGATTGCCATGCAACGGATGCACAAGAGCTATAAGTGTATGAAAGCTCAACAAAAGAAACTAAGTGGGTATGCATCCAACTTGCTTGCTCACGAAGACCTAGGGCAATTTGAGGAAGCCCATCATTGGAATATACAAGCCAAGTTCTATAATGAAAGATTCCCACTAGTATATGAAAGTGACAACATAGGAGACTCTCTATCATGAAGATCAAGTGTGGTAAAAGGATAGTAGCATTGCCCCTTCTCTCTTTTTCTCTCATTTTTTATTATTTTTTTATTTGGGCCTTTTCTCTCTTTTTTTATGGCCTCTTTTTTTGGGCTTCTTTGGCCTCTTTTATTTATTTATTTCGTCCAGAGTCTCATCCCGACTTGTGGGGGAATAATAGTCTCCATCATCCTTTCCTCACTGGGACAATGCTCTAATAATGATGATCATCACACTTTTATTTACTTACAACTCAAGAATTACAACTCGATTCTTAGAACAAAATATGACTCTATATGAATGCCTCTGGCGGTGTACCGGGATGTGCAATGACTCATGAGTGACATGTATGAAAGAATTATGAACGGTGGCTTTGCCACAAATACAATGTCAACTACATGATCATGCAAAGCAATATGACAATGATGGAGCGTGTCATAATAAACGGAACGGTGGAAAGTTGCGTGGCAATATATCTCGGAATGGCTATGGAAATGCCATAATAGGTAGGTATGGTGGCTGTTTTGAGGAAGGTATATGGTGGGTTTATGATACCGGCGAAAGGTGTGCGGTATTAGAGAGGCTAGCAATGGTGGAAGGGTGAGAGTGCGTATAGTCCATGGACTCAACATTAGTCATAAAGAACTCACATACTTATTGCAAAAATCTATTAGTTATCGAAACGAAGTACTACGCGCATGCTCCTAGGGGGATAGATTCGTAGGAAAAGACCATCGCTCGTCCCCGACCGCCACTCATAAGGAGGACAATCAATCAATAAATCATGCTCCGACTTCATCACATAACGGTTCACCATACGTGCATGCTACGGGAATCACAAACTTTAACACAAGTATCTCTCAAATTCACAACTACTCAACTAGCATGACTCTAATATCACCATCTTCATATCTCAAAACAATCATAAGAAATCAAACTTCTCATAGTATTCAATGCACTTTATATGAAAGTTTTAATTTTATCCCTCTTGGATGCCTATCATATTAGGACTAATTTCATAACCAAAGCAAATTACCTCCTGTTCTAAAGACTCTCATAATAATATAAGTGAATCATGAGAGTTCATATATTTCTTCAAAATAAATCCACCGCCGTGCTCTAAAAGATATAAGTGAAGCACTAGAGATAACAACAAACTACTCCGAAAGATATAAGTGAAGATCAATTAGTAGTCGAATAATTATGCAACTATGTGAAGACTCTCTAACATTTAAGAATTTAGGATCATCGTATTTTATTCAAAAATCAAGCAAAACAAAAGAAAATAAAATGACGCTCCAAGCAAAACACATATCATGTGGTGAATAAAAATATATCTCCAAGTAAAGTCACCGATGAACGAAGACGAAAGAGGGGATGCCTTCCGGGGCATCCCCAAGCTTAGGCTATTGGTTGTCCTTGAATATTACCTTGGTGTGCCTTGGGCATCCCCAATCTTAGGCTCTTGCCACTCCTTATTCCGTAGTCCATCGAATCTTTACCCAAAACTTGAAAACTTCACAACATAAAACTTAACAGAAAACTCGTAAGCTCCGTTAGCGAAAGAAAACAAAACACCACTTCAAGGTACTCTAATGAACTCATTCTTTATTTATATTTTTGTTAAACCTACTGTATTCCAACTTCTCTATGGTTTATAAACAACTTTACTAGCCATAGAGTCATCAAAATAAGCAAACAACACACGAAAAACATAATCTGTCAAAAACAAAACAGTCTGTAGTAATATATAATTGACGCAAACTTCTGGAACTCCAAAATTTCAGCCAAAATAGGACGACCTAAACAATTTGTTTATTGATCTGCTGCAATTGGAATCAATATTTTATCACATTCTGGTGATTTTTAACAATTGTTTTCGTGAACAGAAAGTTTCTGGAATTTTCAGCAAGATCAAATAACTATCATCCAAGAAGATCATATAGGTTTAACTTGGCACAAACACTAATTAAAACATAAAAACAAATCTAACCAGAGGCTAGATCAAATATTTATTCCTAAACAGGAGCAAAAGGCAAAGAACTAAAATAAAATTGGGTTGCCTCCCAACAAGCGCTAACGTTTAACGCTCCTTGCTAGGCATGATGATTTCAATGATGCTCACATAAAAGATAAGAATTGAAACATAAAGAGAGCATCATGAAGAATATGACTAGCACATTTAAGTCTAACCCACTTCCTATGAATATGGATTTTGTGAGCAAAAACTTATGGGAACAAGAATCAATTTGCATAGGAAGGCAAAACAAGCATTACTTTAAAACTTTAAGCCCATAGAGAGGAAACTTGATATTATTGCAACTCCTACAAGCATATGTTCCTCCCTCATAATAATTTTCAGTAGCATCATGAATGAATTCAACAATATAACCAACACCTAAAACATTCTTTTCATGATCTACAAGCATAGAATTTTTAATACTCTCCACATAAGCAAATTTTTTCTCATTCCGAATAGTGGGATTATCATAAGAGACTCGAATACTATAAATTGTTTCCACATTAAATGAGTAATGTTCAGAAAAAGGGTAATCATAATCATGACAAGTTTTATAAATATAACCATCACTACTTTTTATAGCATAAGTTTCATCACAATAATCATCATAAGTAGCAACTTTGTTCTCATCATAATCAATTGAAACCTCTTCCAAGATAGTGGAATCATTACTAAATAAAGTCATGACCTCTCCAAATCCACTTTCATAATTATCATAATAAGATTCAACATCCTCCAAAATAGTGGGATCATTACTTCCTAAAGTTGACACTCTTCCAAACCCACTTTCATCAATATAATCATCATAAGTAGGAGGCATGCTATCATCATAACAAATTTGCATATCAAAACGTTGGAGGCTAAAAATATCATCTTCATTAAACGTAGCATCCCCAAGCTTGGGACAAACATTAATTGAAGAAAATATATTCTCAAAAACATCATCTTCTTCAAACATAGCATTCCCAAGCTTGAGCCTTTTCATATCATAAGCATACTCACTCCCATCATTAATAGTATGGATAGCACCAATAGTATAGCAATTATCATATTCTTCCAAGCAAGTGCCAAAAAGATTTTCAAGATCATAAGAAGTATTATTATCTTCCCAATCATAATCATCACAACAAGCAATAGGCATAACGAGATCATCATCAAGTGCATCATCTTCCACAATTATTTTTGATTCATTTTCATGAGGCACAACAATAATAGGAGCAACTTTATTTGGGAGAGATATCTTTTTACCTCTCCTCCTTTTTCTTTTCTTCTTCTTCATCACATCATGTGTGGGTTCAATCCTCTTTTTGGAGCTCCTTATTAATGAGATTGGTTGAATAGAAGGCTCCTCCTCGTTACCTGATTCATCATAAGAAATAATAGGAGGATATTGGGAAGTCTCTTCCCTTTCATTAGTATTCTATTCATCTTCTATTTCTTTTATTTTCTTTATGTAGTTGGCAATATAAGGATTTTCAATGCAATTCACCGTGCAATACATAAAAATTTCCTCTAGATCAAAATGAAGAACTCTATCAAGGGCAAATTCTGGAATAACCTTAGTTATACGTTTCATTTCTTCATAATCCAAGAGGAAACTAAGTTCATTATGATGTGCAAGGGAAATCAAGTCATCATAATTTTTGGACACGATACGATCATGAAACAATTTGCATTGGGTACTGAAATGATCATGTTCATTGCAAAGTTCACAAGTACGGCTAAGAAAATTTAAATTTTCAGCACAAACATCTAGCCTTTCTTGCAACAATTTAGTTTCTAAATGCTTATGCCTCTTGCAATATCTATCTTCCCTATTTGGTGTGTACTTGCAAACCCAATGCACTCCACAAAAATTGACATGCTTATAAGAGATATTTTCACCATGACTAGTGCAAACATCATTAGTACTATGGATATTCAAGGAGTTCATACTAACAACATTGCAATCATGCTCATCATTCAAAGATTTAGTGCCAAACATTTTAATGCATTCTTCTTCTAACACTTTGGCACAATTTTCCTTTCCATCATTCTCACGAAAGATATTCAAAAGATGAAGCGTATGAGACAAACTCAATTCCATTTTTTGGTAGTTTTCTTGTATAAACTAAACTAGTGCTAAAACAAGAAACAAAAAGATTCGATTGCAAGATCTAAAGATATACCTTGAAGCACTCACCTCCCCGGCAACGGCGCCAGAAAAGAGCTTAGTTGACGGGGTGTGAGTGCCGCTTACCTAGCCTCCCCGGCAACGGCGCCAGAAAAGAGCTTGATGTCTACTACGCAACCTTCTTCTTGTAGACGTTGTTGGGCCTCCAAGTGCAGAGGTTTGTAGGACAGTAGCAAATTTCCCTCAAGTGGATGACCTAAGGTTTATCAATCCCTGGGAGGCGTAGGATGAAGATGGTCTCTCTCAAGCAACCCTGCAACCAAATAACAAAGAGTCTCTTGTGTCCCCAACACACCCAATACAATGGTAAATTGTATAGGTGCACTAGTTCGGCGAAGAGATGGTGATACAAGTGCAATATGGATGGTAGATATAGGTTTTTGTTATCTGAAAATATAAAAACAGCAAGGTAACTAATGATAAAAGTGAGGGTAAACGGTATTGCAATGCGTTGAAACAAGGCCTAGGGTTCATACTTTCACTAGTGCAAGTTCTCTCAACAATAATAACATAATTGGATCATATAACTATCCCTCAACATGCAACAAAGAGTCACTCCAAAGTCACTAATACCGGAGAACAAACGAAGAGATTATGATAGGGTACGAAACCACCTGAAAGGTATTCTTTCTGCTCAATCTATTCAAGAGTCCGTAGTAAAATAACACGAAGCTATTCTTTCCGTTCAATATATCATAGAGTTCGTACTAGAATAACACCTTAAGACACAAATCAACCAAAACCCTAATGTCACCTAGATACTCCATTGTCACCTCAAGTATCCGTGGGTATGATTATACGATATGCATCACACAATCTCAGATTCATCTATTCAACCAACACATAGAACCTCAAAGAGTGCCCCAATGTTTCTACCGGAGAGTCAAGATGAAAACGTGTGCCAACCCCTATGCATAGGTTCATGGGCGGAACCGGCAAGTTGATCACCGAAACATACATCAAGTGGATCACGTGATATCCCATTGTCACCACAGATAAGCATGGCAAGACATAAATCAAGTGTTCTCAAATCCATAAAGACTCAATCCGATAAGATAACTTCAAAGGGAAAACTCAATCCATTACAAGAGAGTAGAGGGGGAGAAACATCATAAGATCCAACTATAATAGCAAAGCTCGCGATACATCAAGATCGTACCATCTCAAGAACACGAGAGAGAGAGAGATCAAACACATAGCTACTGGTACATACCCTCAGCCCCGAGGGTGAAGTACTCCCTCCTCGTCATGGAGAGCGCCGGGATGATGAAGATGGCCACCGGTGAGGGTTCCCCCTTCCGGCAGGGTGCCGGAACAGGGTCCCGATTGGTTTTTGGTGGCTACAGAGGCTTGCGGTGGCGGAACTCTAGATCTATTCTCTTCCCCGATGTTTTTAGGGTATATGGACATATATAGGCGAAAGAAATCGGTCAGGGGAGCCACAAGGGGCCCACGAGGGTGGGGGCGCGCCCAGGGGGGCAGGCGCGCCTCCCTGCCTCGTGGCCTCCGCGTTGCTTCCCTGACGTAGACTCCAAGTCTCCTGGATTGCTTCCGTTCCAAAAATAACTCTCCCGAAGGTTTCATTCCGTTTGGACTCCGTTTGATATTCTTTTCTTTGAAACAGTAAAACAAGGGGAAAAAATAGGAACTGGCACTGGGCTCTAGGTTAATAGGTTAGTCCCAAAAATAATATAAAAGTGTAAAATAAAGCCCATTAACATCCAAAACAGATAATATAAAAGCATGGAACAATCAAAAATTATAGATACGTTGGAGACGTATCAGCTCCTACACCCACAATGCACGACATGTATCAGGCGTATGCTTTCGGAGCCAGCGGAGACGATTACTTGGGCACTTCTGAGCGCCGAGACCCTGCGCCCTTCATGTTTCCTGTCATGCTTCATGTTCATAGAGGCTCGCGTCCCAGGGGAGACTATAGGAAAAGATTCATGATGGCTACCTGTCCCAATGAAAGTTGGTTCGGTATGTAGCCACGTGACAACCCTGGGGTACGCTACCAAAAGCTCCAGATAAAATGCCAGAGGGTTTTCTTAGTCCACAGAGGTGAACAGGTGCCTTCCAAGTTCTCAAGGTGGGTCTTCGAGAAGTCATGGAAGAAGAATCATCATGAAGTGCAAGCAGAATCCACAAAAGTTCAAGCAAGTGTGATAGAGGCAAAGGTGTCCCGTCTTTCGATTAGATGATGGATATCACTTTGATGGAAGTCGACTTTGACGATCCGACTACGAACGTGCGAGGACGTCGCGCCATAGCAATCGCTAAACCAACTCCGAGAGGTTATTGACCACGCCGGAGCACGATCAACCTGACCACGAGGGTCTGTTTCCTGCGAGCAAACGAAGAACAAGCAAGAAACTGAGATTGCAATCTGGATATTGCGAATATAAGATGAAAGCTTTATTGATCAAGGTGGGGTTCTGTGACGCCTTTGTCTGGTCGTTGAACACAAACGAAGTACGCGAAGTTGCAGCTATGGCGAACTTTTAATCTAAACAAAACCCAAAGTCTAAACGACGCCCTAAGGGCTGTATATATGGAGGAAGAGGGGGGAATTTCGTGGCCCTTGGGGAAGGGGTCCGAAACCAACCCTATCTCTTGTTTCCCCACACATACGGACTCTAAAAATAGCCTATACTCAAGTATTTCGAAATTACATGGGCCTGGCCCAATAATAAGGTGACGCAGCACCTAGAATAGCCTCTGGACGAAAGTTATGAAGTAGCATCTTGTATATTTCGTCCAAGGCTTCATGCACACATTATGGTGGCTTCAACGTCCTGAAATCATCACCTGTAACTGCGTTCTTGTCCCCCATGCGCATGCCATCATCTCCATGCTTGTTCTTGCTCCAATGTTCATCCTTCTCAAAGCTAGGCCCTTCATTTGTAAGCAAAACAAATGTATCCAATTTAGGCAGCATCATATTCTCATGAACATTAGAATCATTACCAAGAAACGGAAGTACCCGGTAATTTAATTGGCGTGCGCGAGCTCTAGTAATTGGTCCAGTATGTATAGCAGCAGGGGCTGTGGGTGTAACAATGGTATTGATGTCCTCATCATCCTCCCCTTCTTGAAATGAAGTCGTCCTCGACGGAAGCTCATCTCCCTCACCCAAATAAGGCTTCAAATCTGCAATGTTAAAAGTGGGACTAACCCCAAAATCTGCAGGCAGCTCAAGTTTATATGCATTATCATTTATTTTCTCTAACACCTTAAAAGGACCATCAGCACGTGGCATTAGCTTTGATTTGCGCAAATCAGGAAATCTATCCTTACGCAAATGTAACCAAACAAGATCTCCAGGTGCAAACACAACATGTTTTCTACCCTTATCTCCAGCAAGTTTATATTTAGCATTCATACGCTCAATGTTTTCCTTAGTTAACTCATGCATTTTTAAGATCAATTCAGCACGTTGTTTAGCATCAACATTAACCTTCTCCGAAGATGGAAGAGGCAACAAATCAATAGGTGCACGAGGTAGGAAACCATACACAATTTCAAAAGGGCACATCTTAGTAGTAGAATGCAATGAACGATTATAAGCAAACTCAATATGAGCAAGCATTCTTCCCACATTTTCTTATTATTCTTTAAAACAGCCCTAAGCATAGTAGACAATGTTCTATTGACTACTTCAGTTTGTCCATCAGTTTGGGGGTGACAAGTAGTACTAAAAAGCAGTTTAGTCCCCAACTTAGCCCATAAACATCTCCAAAAGTGGCTAAGAAATTTAGTATCACGATCTGAAACAATAGTATTTGGCACACCATGCAAACGAATAATTTCACGGAAGAACAAATCAGCAACATTAACAGCATCATCGCTTTTATGACATGGTATAAAGTGTGCCATTTTTGAGAATCTATCCACGACAACAAATATGTTATCCCTCCCCTTCTTTGTTCGAGATAAACCTAAAACAAAGTCCATAGATATATCCTCCCAAGGAACACTAGGTACAGGCAAAGGCATATGTAAACCATGAGGATTGAGTCGTGACTTAGCTTTTTGACATGTAGTGCAACGAGCAACAAAACGCTCAACATCCCGTCTCATCTTTGGCCAAAAGAAATGTGTAGCAAGTACGTCCTCCGTCTTCTTCACGCCAAAGTGTCCCATTAATCCTCCTCCATGCGCCTCCTGCAACAACAAAAGACGAAGAGAGCTAGCTGGAATGCATAGCTTGTTAGCACGGAACACAAATCCATCATTAACGACAAACTTGTTCCAGGTTCTTCCTTCTTTAGAATTCTGCAAAACATCTTTAAAATCAGCATCATGCACATATTGATCTTTGATGGTCTCCAAACCAAATATTTTGAAGTCAAGTTGTGAAAGCATAGTATAGCGACGAGACAATGCATCAGCAATAACATTTTCTTTACCCTTCTTGTGTTTAATGACATAAGGTAAAGTTTCAATGAATTCAACCCATTTAGCATGTCTACGATTCAGTTTAGCTTGACATTTAATATTTTTCAAAGATTCATGATCAGAATGTATAACAAATTCTTTGGGCCATAAATAATGTTGCCATGTTTCTAAAGTCCGAACAAGAGCATATAGTTCTTTATCATAAGTAGAATAATTCAGACTAGGCCCACTCAATTTTTTAGAAAAGTATGCAACAGGTTTACCATCTTGTAATAACACACCTCCTAATCCAATTCCACTAGCATCACATTCAAGCTCAAAAGTCTTATTAAAATCAGGAAGTTGGAGTAAAGGAGCATGTGTCAACTTATCTTTCAATACCGTGAAGGCTTCTTCCTGTGCGGTACCCCAAACAAAAGGCACATCCTTCTTTGTAAGCTCGTTGAGAGGTGCAGCAATGGTGCTAAAATCTCTGACAAAACGCCTATAGAAACCAGCGAGTCCAAGAAAACTCCGCACTTGTGTGACCGCTTTGGGCTGCGGCCAACTCTCAATAGCTTCAATCTTGGCTTTATCAACTTCAATTCCCTGTGGAGTAACAACATAGCCAAGAAAAGATACTCGGTCGGTGCAAAAGGTGCACTTTCCAAGGTTACCAAACAAACGTGCATCACGTAGAGCAATAAAAACATCACGTAAATGTTCCAAATGTTCTTCCAAAGATTTGCTATAAATCAGTATATCATCAAAATAGACTACCAAAAATCGTCCAATGAAAGCACGTAAAACTTCGTTCATTAGTCTCATGAAAGTACTAGGTGCATTAGTTAACCCAAAAGGCATGACTAACTACTCATATAAACCAAACTTAGTTTGAAATGCAGTTTTCCATTCATCTCCCAATTTCATACGAATTTGATGGTATCCACTACGCAAATCAACTTTGGAGAATATTGTAGAGCCACTCAATTCATCAAGCATATCATCTAGCCTAGGAATAGGATGACGATAACGAATAGTAATATTATTAATGCCTCTACAATCAACACACATACGTGACGTACCATCCTTTTTAGGCACTAGTATAATAGGAACAGCACAAGGACTAAGAGATTCGCGTATATAACCTTTGTCGAGCAGCTCCTGTACTTGACGCATAATCTCCTTCGTCTCCTCTGGATTGGTACGGTATGGTGCACGGTTGGGTAGCGATGCACCGGGAATTAAGTCAATTTGATGCTCAATCCCTCGAATAGGTGGTAATCCCGGTGGCACGTCTTGTGGGAAGACGTCAGCGAACTCCTGCAAAATGTTAGTGACAGCAGGGGGAAAAGAGGAAGGCACGTCCTCGAAAGAAAATAATGCCTCTTTGCACACAAAAGCATAGCAAACAGATTTGCTGAAATCTAGCTCATCAATATCAGATTTTGTGGCAAGTAAACATGCACTTTTCAATTTAATTTCAGAAACAACACTAGATGGTTTATTATTAGGTTTGATTTGTTGCTCAAATTCTTTTGCCACAATCTGATTTTCACTCTTATTTTTCTCCTATTTTGCTTTATTAGCTCTATTAATGTCATCTTTCAAAATGGAATCAGGAGTCATAGGAAGCAAGTAATATTTTTATCCTTATGAACAAGAGTATACTGATTGTTTCTACCATGGTGTACAGAATTTTTATCAAATTGCCATGGTCTATCAAGTAATAAGGAACATGCTTGCATGGGTACCACATCACAATCAACATAATCAGCATATGTAGAGATACTAAAATGCACACGAACAGTACGTGTTACCTTAACCTTGCCGTTGTTGTTGAACCATTGGATGTAGTAAGGATGTGGATGTGGTCTTGTGATGAGAGATAGCTTCTCCACCATCTCCATGCTAGCCAAGTTGTTACAGCTCCCTCCATCTATGATGACACGAACATAACGTTCCTTCACAACTCCCTTTGTATGGAACAAATTATGCCTCTGATTTTGCTCTGCTTGTGTGACCTGCACACTCAAAACACGTTGAGCAACTAAACATTCATACCTGTCAGCGTCTTCAGGAGCCATGTATTGCGTCTCATTTTCAGAATCATCTCCACCATGTTCTTCACGTGTAATAAGAGCCAAAGTCTCCTCATCATAGTCACTAGCGGACTCATACCCACCATCCTCAGTAGCAATCATTACACGCTGAGATTTGCATTCTCTCGCATAATGTCCTCTTCCCTTACAACGACGACAAATAATATCACTTGTGTGCCCTGTCGATGCCATGGAAGAAGAAGAGCTCTGTGCAGGTCCGGCAGGTGCGCTCTTGGCAGATAGTGGTGGTTGTGCCTGCTTTCTTGTATCACGGCTGGAGGTGGAACCTGATGGAGGTGCTGGTGCAGTGGAAGTAGAAGATGCATGCGGTGTCCATGATGAAGGTCGACCTGCAGAAAAGTTAGTTCGCGCCAATGGCTGTCGATCCTGCACTTCACGTTCAGCTTTACAAGCAAGATGGAATAAACAAGTGATATTATTATAATCCTTATACTCTAGAATGGTCTGAATCTCTTTATTTAATCCATCCATAAAACGTGCAAGCATAGCTTCATTCTCCTCAACAATACCACATCTAAGCATGCCAGTTTGTAATTCCTGATAATATTCTTCTACAGAATTTTTCCCTTGTCTTAAGCGCTGCAATTTTTGAAGTAATTCACGTTGATAATATGGTGGAACCCAACGAGTACGCATAGTAGTTTTCAAAGTAGCCCAAGTAGCTGGAACAGGATATAATCTACAATGTTCAGACCACCAAACACATGCAAAGCTAGTGAAAGCACAAACAACAGCAGGAACACGTCTCTCCTCAGGATATTGTAAACATGTAAATCGTTGTTCAGTTTCTAACTCCCAAGTAAGATATATATCAGGAACATATCTACCCTCAAATGGTGGAATATTCAATTTCAGTTTAGGGAGATGGTCATGATCTCGTACCTGAGGTGGTGGTGCCGGCCTACCGTTGCGAATATATACCTGAGGTCGACCTGCTGGTGGTGGTGCTGGTGGCTGCACGTAGTTCTGATTTTGATCAACCTCATCCTCATAATCGCCCGCATAATCGTCATCCTCCTCAGCCGCCGCAGTAGCAGGAGCCAAAGAAGCATCAACAGTAGGTGCAGCGGCACCCGAATTTTGACCAGTCTCAATTGGAACGCGTTGTGCTCGTCCCACTTGATTTGGAAGGCGGCGTTGGAGATGTGGTTGTTGTTGTTGTAGAGGTGCGACATGTGCAGCCGGTGGTGGTTGGGGAAGACGCTTGAGTAATTCCATAAACTTGTTATCCAGCTTTGTCTCGAATGACTTCTCCACGGCATCTATCTTCTCCATAGCCTCTTCAAATCTGTTTAGCACATCTCCCACCTGGCCACTCATCATTTGCTGAAATTTATCATGCAACTCCTTGTTCGTCATGTTCTCCCAATCAGTCTCATCGGCTTGTGATCCTGCCATAGTTAGCAGCAATAGAAACACAAAAGAATATGATCCTGCAGACTACTAGGAAGTGGTGGTGATGGTGGTGTGTCACAAAACCTTCAAGCGAATCTCAAATTCTTACCAGTTCCTACCCAGCAGCAGGTGGTGATCGGCAACCGTTGTAGTCAAAACTCTCAAAGCTTGGATAGGGCGATTACCAGGGAGAGTCAAACGCACGATGTAGATGTATGTGGAGCTGGGAAGGCTTATAATATGGTAGCCAAAACGGTCAGCAATAATCAATTCAGAGATGCAAAGTTGAAGAAACGCTCAACGACGGTACTGTGCTGGTCCTAGGCTAGAACGTGCTAGAGACGCGAGCCTAGAACACTAACAAAATCACGGCGCTGCACGTAAACAAGGGAAATGCACACTCTGGAAAAAAAATTGCTCTTTTTTTTCGCTCTTTTTTTTGCGCTCGTTTTTTTTTTGCGAAAAATCACTATAATGGCGAGTGTCTCAAAACTCTTCCCAGGTCAAACTGACAGGATGGGCACAAAAATTTTTTGACTATTTTTTTCAGAAATCAGGGCAGCGACGACGAAAAAGTGCGACAAAAAATCACTATGATGGCGAGTGTCTCAAAACACTCCCCGGGACCTAAAAATAGGATAGGGAAAAAATATTTTTGGTGGCCGAAATTTTAGCCTAAAAACTGCCCGGGTGTCTCCAGACTCCTTTTTTTTCGAAACGGAAAATAGATGGATCTCTAAAACAAACCGAATATGAAAAGAACTCGGATTGGTGGTGGATATATGGTGGTAGGATATGGCAGCGGTGGTGGTATATGTTAGCGGTGGTGGTATATGGATACAGATCGGTGGTGGATATATAGTGCAAGTTCTCTCAACAATAATAACATAATTGGATCATATAACTATCCCTCAACATGCAACAAAGAGTCACTCCAAAGTCACTAATAGCGGAGAACAAACGAAGAGATTATGATAGGGTCCGAAACCACCTGAAAGTTATTCTTTCTGCTCAATCTATTCAAGAGTCCGTAGTAAAATAACACGAAGCTATTCTTTCCATTCAATCTATCATAGAGTTCGTACTAGAATAACACCTTAAGACACAAATCAACCAAAACCCTAATGTCACCTAGGTACTCCATTGTCACCTCAAGTATCCGTGGGTATGATTATACGATATGCATCACACAATCTCAGATTCATCTATTCAACCAACACATAGAACCTCAAAGAGTGCCCCAAAGTTTCTACCGGAGAGTCAAGATGAAAACGTGTGCCAACCCCTATGCATAGGTTCATGGGCGGAACCGGCAAGTTGATCACCGAAACATACATCAAGTGGATCACGTGATATCCCATTGTCACCACAGATAAGCATGGCAAGACATACATCAAGTGTTCTCAAATCCATAAAGACTCAATCCGATAAGATAACTTCAAAGGGAAAACTCAATCCATTACAAGAGAGTAGAGGGGGAGAAACATCATAAGATCCAACTATAATAGCAAAGCTCGCGATACATCAAGATCGTACCATCTCAAGAACACGAGAGAGAGAGAGAGAGAGATCAAACACATAGCTACTGGTACATACCCTCAGCCCCGAGGGTGAAGTACTCCCTCCTCGTCATGGAGAGCGCCGGGATGATGAAGATGGCCACCGGTGAGGGTTCCCCCTTCCGGCAGGGTGCCGGAACAGGGTCCCGATTGGTTTTTGGTGGCTACAGAGGCTTGCGGCGGTGGAACTCCAGATCTATTCTGTTCCTCGATGTTTTTAGGGTATATGGACATATATAGGCGAAAGAAATCGGTCAGGGGAGCCACAAGGGGCCCACGAGGGTGGAGGCGCGCCCAGGGGGCAGGCGTGCCTCCCTGCCTCGTGGCCTCCTCGTTGCTTCCCTGACGTAGACTCCAAGTCTCCTGGATTGCTTCCGTTCCAAAAATAACTCTCCCGAAGGTTTCATTCCGTTTGGACTCCGTTTGATATTCCTTTTCTTCGAAACAGTAAAACAAGGGGAAAAATAGGAACTGGCACTGGGCTCTAGGTTAATAGGTTAGTCCCAAAAATAATATAAAAGTGTAAAATAAAGCCCATTAACATCCAAAACAGATAATATAAAAGCATGGAACAATCAAAAATTATAGATACGTTGGAGACGTATCAGCTCCTACACCCACAATGCACGACACGTATCAGGCGTATGCTTTCGGAGGCAGCGGAGACGATTACTTGGGCACTTCTGAGCGCCGAGACCCTGCGCCCTTCATGTTTCCTGTCATGCTTCATGTTCATAGAGGCTCGCATCCTAGGGGAGACTATAGGAAAAGATTCATAATGGCTACCTGTCCCAATGCAAGTTGGTTCGGTATGTAGCCACGTGACAACCCTGGGGTACGCTACCAAAAGCTCTAGATAAAATGCCAGAGGGTTTTCTTAGTCCACCGAGGTGAACAGGTGCCTTCCAAGTTCTCAAGGTGGGTCTTCGAGAAGTCATGGAAGAAGAATCATCATGAAGTGCAAGCAGAATCCACAAAAGTTCAAGCAAGTGTGATAGAGGCAAAGGTGTCCCATCTTTCGATGAGATGATGGATATCACTTTGATGGAAGTCGACTTTGACGATCCGACTACGAACGTGCGAGGACGTCGCGCCTTAGCAATCGCTAAACCAACTCCGAGAGGTTATTGACCACGCCGGAGCACGATCAACCTGACCACGAGGGTCTGTTTCCTGCGAGCAAACGAAGAACAAGCAAGAAACTGAGATTGTAATCTGGATATTGCGAATATAAGATGAAAGCTTTATTGATCAAGGTGGGGTTCTGTGACGCCTTTGTCTGGTCGTTGAAGTACGCGAAGTTGCAGCTATGGCGAACTTTTAATCTAAACAAAACCCAAAGTCTAAACGACGCCTAAGGGCTGTATATATGGAGGAAGAGGGGGGAATTTCGTGGCCCTTGGGGAAGGGGTCCGAAACCAACCCTATCTCTTGTTTCCCCACACATACGGACTCTAAAAATAGCCTATCCTCAAGTATTTCGAAATTACATGGGCCTGGCCCAATAATAAGGTGATGCAGCACCTAGAATAGCCTCTGGACGAAAGTTATGAAGTAGCATCTTATATATTTCGTCCAAGGCTTCATGCATGCATTATGGTGGCTTCAACGTCCTGAAATCATCACTTGTAACTCCGTTCTTGTCCCCCATGCGCATGCCATCATCTCCATGCTTGTTCTTGCTCCAATGTTCATCCTTCTCAAAGCTAGGCCCTTCATTTGTAAGCAAAACAAATGTATCCAATTTAGGCAGCATCATATTCTCATGAACATTAGAATCATTACCAAGAAACGAAAGTACCTGGTAATTTAATTGGCGTGCGCGAGCTCTAGTAATTGGTCCAGTATGTATAGCAGCAGGGGCTGTGGGTGTAACAATGGTATTGATGTCCTCATCAAAGTGCATGAAGTCTGCGGCCAATCAATCAATCCGCACAAAAAAAACAATCCTAAATCTCCAAGAAGCAATCAAAAAAATCACAACAGTCCTAGAAGCAGTGAAGTTGTCTCAAGCAGTAAGAGACACACTGGAAAGAAGGCGGGTCGGAGCTGCGGCGGACGGGGCGGGGCGGACGGGGCGGCGGCGCATGGGGCAGTGGCGTGCGCTGCGTCCGCGGCCGGATCCGCGGCGGGCGGGCGGCTGGGCGGCATGGAAACAGCGGCGGGGGGCGGCTCGGGGCCGGATCTGATGCGGGCGGCGAGGGGCAGGGTGTGGAGGCGGCGGGGCGGCAGCGGACGGGCGGGCGGGAAAGGAAAGGAACTGGCGGTTGGGTGTTCGCGGGCGGCAGTTGGTTTTGGACCAGATGCACCTCGTGATGTAAATTTGCACCGTGAGGTGTTGTATTTTACATCACGAGGAGGCCGAAGTCCAAATTTTTTTTACATCTAGACCGTCTGTTGGAGTTGCGTTTTTGGCCTCAGACGGTCCAAAAGTTAGTTACTTTTACATTTGGACCATCTATTGGAGATGTTACCCCTGCACGCTGCAATGCAGAGAAGCCGCGTCGAACCCAGAAACTAATTAATTAAATTTTGTAGAAACTAAGCACCGTTAATGCTAACCTCAATCAGCATCTCCACCGCCATTGCGTCTCAGGCATAACCTCAATAATCATCAGTAGTCCTCTCGTCAGCTTGCAACACCTTGTGAGTACCTGCCCAATGTATACATAGTCAGATTGTAGAGGTGGGCAAAACTAGCTAAATCACTTACAAGAAAAGCACAGCAAGAAGCATACATAACAGCAAACACGTGCCATACAAAAAGGACGGGTAATCATATGGAGATGAATCAAAAAAGAACTTAAGAGCCATAAAAGCAGCAATGATAGAAAGAAACCTGCTTCCATAATATATCGGTCGAAGGGCACATACCTAGAGCTAGGGCTCTGCCTCCTCCTCCTCCTCCAAGAAAGAAAGTTAGGATTCGTGCCTCTCGCCGGCGCCGGCGCAGGTCCGCCTCGTCTCCGGTGGCACTAGGGCCTTGGAGGTACGGTGGATCCTGGCAAGGGCCGGCGGGAGGGCTCCGTTTTTAGTCTTTTTTTTCAATCTTGTTAGGGTTTGCGTCCTACTCAGAAAGGCGAGACGACGGCGGCTTCCTGAAGATGGAATAAAGGTCTCCCCGCCTAGCCCCCGTTCCGGCGGTGTGTCTAGCATCGTTGGTGGGCGTGTGGAGGTATGTCTCCGGCATATCTATCTTCGGTGGATTTGCTCGGATCTCGTCTACGTTCGTGTGTCTTCGGTTTGAATCCTTCCAATCTACACTATTTTTCATCGGCGGCGGTTGCTGTTCTGGGGTGCTGGTCCTATGGGGCCTTAGCACGACGACTTCCCGACTGTCTACTACAACAAGTTGTGCCCGGCTCCGGCGATGGAGGGGCGATGACGCGGCGTGCCTTCGGCTCGCTTCGGTGCTTGTAGTCGTCGCTAGGTGGTCTACGGAGCTGGATGTAATTTTTATTTCTGGTGTTCGTTGTACTGCCATGATTGAAGATGAGTAGATTAGAAGTTTTTCCCGAAAAAAAGCAAAAAAAAAAGCGGCAATGATAGCTTCATGATGCAGGACATCACAAATTACCTATGACAGCAACAAATTCTAAGGTCATTTGAAGGGAACAGAAAACTTGGTGGTGACAATCCAAAAATAATGTGTGTCCTGCCATTTTGCAAAAATTGATTTCTTGCATTTGTCATGTGTCTTGAAGGACAGATAAGTTCATGTCAAAATTTCAAGCAGTCTTGAAAAAACGTAGGTACCTGCATCGAAGTTAACTTGATAGGCTCATTCCATTTCATATCAAATAGTTTCTCAGAACAATCGAAAGGTGAACTGGTAGCAATGTCCTGATTTATACTTGTATGCTCTTTGATAATTATGAAGGGAAAGAAATAACAAGGATGCAACAGAAAGTTTACCACTTGGCACTGTTTTTTTTGACTGTAGCACTTGACACTGTTGTCTGTTGGTGTTGAAAGAAATGGTGGAAAGTTGTAATATGCCCACCGGCAAAACATGCTTACATTTAAAGCACACACCCTCTTACGCTGGAATGTCTTGAAATCCAGTGAGAAATAGCTTCCACCGTCCATTAGGAATAAGTGCATCCCTGATGAACTCACGGAATGGTATCGACAAGAATCCATTGAGATTGTCTTCTCCAACTGCCAACGACTGGAACTCTCACCATTATTTTATGGACTCACGGGTGACCTAGTTGCTGGCGGTGTTAGGGAGGAAGGAGAAGGAAAAGTAGGTGGCGAGGACGACAACGTTGGCAGTCGATGTGGAGGGGTATGACACAATGTGGGGGGGGGGGGGGGGGGTGTGGAAGACTCCGTCAGTGTTGAAGAAGCCGATGAGGGGCGGGGCTTGGAGCTTGCGGTAATCCCGGAGGAAGGCACAATCGGCGACGATGCAGCTTGGTGGGGACACATCGGGATTCTGAACAAACAACAAACCTTTCTACATCATGTATTGTGGTTTGGATGTAATCCCAACAAAACTTTGGTTGCCACAAGTATCGCACATGCAGTGCACCATCAACATAGGAGGTGGGAGTGACCTTTGCAAGAGATACCCCCGAACTAGTGATTTTGTTCTTTTACCTATATATCGACTTCTTTTTCTGGTGAGATGTATGAACATTGACTTTTGACCGTAACATAAGCAAAGAAAGGCCCAGGTGCTTTATTCTTCAGTGTGATATATGGTTGTACTCGAATGACATGTTTCTTTGTGAACATTTTTTTTGTTCATTACAGAACGGGATTATAAGACCTCCCACTCACTGGAAACTACTGATGTCTGCTAAGATGATCCTGAGTATCAACACTCACGGCAAGCATCTTCAGGAAGTAATGCCCAAGAGAATGCTCTAGGTTGCTCAAGTCAACCGTATCACTCTGGTGAGTAAACTCAAACTCGGCATTATCTAGACTAAATCGTGCCAACTCAGCATTGTACAGTCGGCTATGTGCTTACCATAACTCTAGAAGAGCACTCCAGAGATGAGCGCTTCAACGATGTTCCAATCAAATTCCCCAATGCATCTCATTCCCCAAGAAAATGCACTATCTGACCAGTGAAACTCATCATGCTCATTATTGTTGCTCTCCTCACACACTTGGTCATGTTTCCCCCCTCTAGCAACTAAAGGTGATTCTCTTATACAACTAAGGCAGCTATTTATAGAGAGCCCCGCTTCGGTACAACCCCCTTACAAAACATGCAAAGGGCAATTTAGACCTTTGGCAAAGGTATACGTACGTTTGAGGAGTAGGTACGCCAACTCCTATTAGGCGCCGGTTATAGGCTCCATCCTGGGCTAGGCCCATTTAGATTTTACTTTTACTTTTTTTATGCTTAAAATATGACGCAAAAGTAGGGATTCAAACTCAAAACCAACAGGTTTATTTCCAACCCCGGCTACCACCCCGGACGGCTTTCCTGCTATTCATAGTTTTACTTCTTTCTCTACTTGTTGTGTACATTTCCGGTTCAGGCCTGGAAGGTTTTCTGGGCAATTTTTCTTTTGTTTTTTCATGAACAGTTTCGCTCGGTTTTTCTCCTTCCTTTTAGTTTTTTGGTTCATTTTCCCGTTTTATTTTTCATGAACTTTCTTTTGTATTGGTGAACTTTTCTTAAATTCATCAAAAATTAATTTTGAAATTTGTGACTTTTTCTAAACTTGTGAACTTTTTTCAAAACCACGGCTTTTTAAATTGTAACACGTGAACTTTTTTAAAATTCTAAACCTTTTTAAAAACTTGTGAACTTTTTCAAACCCATAATTTTTTTTCCAAATTCATGATCTTCTTGAAATTTTAAGTTGCAACAATTTTCAAAGTCGCGAACTTTTTCCAAATTCATGACATTTTTAAAATTTCACTCATGAACAATTTTCAAATTTGTGATTTTTTTTTCAAACTTGTAAACTATTTAAAAATCCATCAACTAACGGGCGAAGCAAGCGGGAATGCGAAACTTGCGTGCAGGCGCAATATTTAGCCGTGACCCACTTGCATGTGTGGGAGCGCTGGCTTCCTAAACAACGCTTAAAGCACTGAATAGGGGCTCCCCAAATAAACGGTGCCACGCATAGGAGTTTGTTTGAAATTTCAAAAAATGTATGCCTTTTCAAAATTTGTTCAAAAAATTAAAAATATTTGCATTTTAAAAAACTGTACAGAAATTTCAAAAAACAAATTGTGTATTTCAAAAGTCCTGATAATGTCAAAACATGAACATTTTTTAAAAAGAGCAAACACAATTTTAAACACAACATTTTTTGAAAAACACGAAAAACATTGAAATTAAAAAAACTCGGAGCTGTATGAACAACAATTTGAAACCAAATTTATTATTCTAAATTTCCTTGAACAGTTTTTGAATCTGTGTGTAAGGTGTTTAAAAACATGATTTTTTTAAAATTCTGAACAACATTTGAAAGTGCGAACTTTATTTGGAACTCGTTGAACATTTTTTTAGTTTCTGAAAAAGTTAGTATGAATTTGTGAACCAATTTTGAAAACAGCGACATTTTTAAATCAATGAACTTTTTTTCACTTAGCGAGTGCTTGGGCCGGCTCGACAGGCACCCGACAGGAGCATTGCCATCACCCAGTTGGGCCAAGACCTAAGCTTTTTTTTAGAAAAAAATCCCTTTTTTGCTCTTTTTTTGTGAATTCATTTTTCTTTTTTTGGACTTCATTATTCATTATATGAAACCTGTTCAAAAATGTAAATATTATTTGGAATACAAAAATGAAAATTTTAAGTAACTATTTTAAATTATGATTTAAATTCATTTTTCCTTCTAATATTTATTATATGCTTTTGAAAAAAAGCATTTACTGTTTTCAATTTTATCCCTTTTGATCTATTAGTTATGTTAAATACTTAAAGTAATGTTTTAAATACCTATTGAAATTATGATTTTAAATTCTCTTCTTCTTCAAATATGGCATGGACGCTTATCATTGGCATGCCCACCTCTTCACAAAAGATGGTGTCATTTCAAGAATGTCCAAAAAACAGGGTGTTCATGTAGGCCATAAAGCTTTGTTTGAGAGCATGTTTGTTTCTCAAAATGCGTCAAATGACCACCAATTCTTCTCATTGGCTTGTATGACTAATTCAAGGTACCATGGCAAGTTATTTCAGTTTTCCACACATTTTGTAGTTTTTGAAGTTTTCTTGGCCAAAAAAGGTTGATAAATGGTTGAACGTCGCAACTTCCATACGGTCTCAGAAATCATTCAAATTTGGCACGGGCGCCTACCATGGGCATGCGCACATGCTTGCAGAAGTTGGTGTCATTTCAAGGATGTTAAAAAATAGATCATGTTGAATGCAGAGTTTTCGGGTAGACCACAAGGCTCCATCTAAGAGCATGTTGTTTCTTAACATCTTTGAAATGACCCCAATTTTTCATGGCCTTTTATAACTAATTTCGGGCACTATGCAAAGTTGTTTTGGATTTTGATTTTTTTCCGCATTTCTGGAGTTTTCTTGGCCAAAAAAGGTCGATAATGCCTGGTCGTGTCAAAACTTGCATACAGCGCCGGAAGTCGTTCAAACTTGACATGAATGCCTACTATGGACATGCCCACCTGCTTGCGGAAGTTGGGGTCATTCGGAGGATGTCCAAAAACTGATTAGATTGAATGGAGAGTATTAGGGTAGGCCACAAGGCTCAGTGTGAGAGCACATTGTCTCTCGACATCCTTGAAATGAACCAATTCTTTTCCATGGTCTTGTATGACCAGTTCCAGGCACCATGCCAAGTTGTTTAGGTTTTTTTGACCAATTTTGCATTTTCTAAAGTTTTCAAGGATGCAACTTGCATACAGGGTCGTAAATCATTCAAACATTGACATGGATGCCTACAATGAGCATGTCACCTGCTTGCAAAAGTTGGGGTCATTTCAAGGATGTAAAAAATAGATCATGTTGAGCAGAGGGTATTCGAGTGGGCTAGAAGACTCCGTCTGAGAGCATGTTGTTTCTCGACATCCTTGAAATGATCCCATTTCCACCCATGGCCTCTAACATCAATACCAAAGGGGGCGGCTGCCCAAAGGCTCTGTCTGAGAGCACGTTGCTTCTAGACATCCTTGAAATGACCCTATTTTTTTCATGGTCTTTTATGACCAATTCAAGGAATCATGCCAAGTTATTTTTGTTTTCGACAAGTTTTCATTGTCGAACATGTCACAATGTGCAAACGGTGTCAAAATTCATTCGAACCTGACATGGATGCCTACCATGGACATGTCCACCTATTTGCAAAAGTTAGGGTCATTTATCCATAGTTCTAAAAACCCACCAGGTGAGAGGAGCATGCTAGACTAGGCCACACGGATGAGTCCGTGAGTATGTAGTTTTCTTAATTTAAAATTTTATGTTATTTACAATTTCTGCCATTACCACTCAACATGAACATTCCTTGTGTCCTAATCATTTCTTGAAATTTGTCAAAAAAATTTCAATTTCAAATTATGTACGTAAATTTTATGAACTTGAACAATTTTTCCAAAATTGCTTACAAATTCCAAGAATTTATGAAAAATTTGAACACAAATTGCAAAGGACATACTTTTAAAAATTTATCAATTTTTTTGAAACGCAAACATTTATTGAACTTGCAAATAAATTTTCTGAAAACAAGAACATTTTTAAAATTATAAAAAATATATGAAAACAAGAACAAATTTTGGTTTTCGAAAAAATATTTCAAATGTTTGAACAGGTTTCAAAAATATAATAAAGTTCTAAAATGAGAAAAGTAAATTAATGATTTCAAAAAAGTTCTTTAAGTTTTTTTAAATGTTCATGGATTCGAAAATTTTCAAGAGAAGTTCACTAAAAAAAGTTGCAAGAAAAGCTTGAGAAACTGAAAAAGATTCACAAAATTTGAGAAATTTTTCATGAATCAGATATTTTATTTTATTTTGAAATTTCATGCATTTGATAAAACAAAAAAAGGAAAAAAAAAGAATCAGACAAATCAAAACCCTGTTTTAAAAACGCGAACAAACCGTGAGGATTGGAGTTGGAATCTCCTGTGGTACACATGTTTTGAAGACTAAAAAGAAAGAAAAAAGAACATGTGGACGCCAAATAGGGTTTGGTATACCACGTATGCCAGGCCGTGTACGAGCGGTACATACACATGCCGAGAATCAGGGGTGCCTCTATTTCTCTGTTATAGTGAGACGTAGGGAAGCGTCGCGTCACACACTACATAGGCATCTCCCGTTTTCTTCCCTAATTGTTTTCAAAGTGTTGTTTTCAAGCGAGGCCCAAACAAGCAGGAGGGCACAACCTCGTTTGTTTTCATGTTGTTGTTTTCATTTTTTTTAATTTCATTTATGCATCCAAGTATTCTAAATAAATATATTAGAAGAACATTTTACAACAAACATTTGAAAAATGGTTAACCAAGCATTTGAATTTTTTTAAATGTGTAAAAAGTGTTTCTCATGTATAAAAATATATATAAAGGGTATGAAAGAAGTTGGACATGTTTTTATAAAATTTAATCCAAGCCTTTACCAAAAATTAAACAAGTATTTGAAAAATGTTAATCAAACATTTGAAAAATGTTAAGTGTGTATAGAAAATATGTTGACGATGTATTAAAACAATAATAAAATTGTATTTTAAAATATTAATCCAAGCATTTGAAAAAAATCTGAAACAAGTATGAAAACAATCTTAATCAAGCATTTGAAAAATATTAAATGTGTACAGAAAAAATATTGACTCTTTATTAAAAAATGTTAATCTTGTATTTAAAAATTATTAATATTGTGATGATATATTAAAAGACAAGTATGTATTAAAAATGCATTAGATATATACCAAAATTGTGTATGAAAATACAGTGAACCCCGAGAAAAAACAGAAAAACCAATAAAAATGAGAAAGAACCAAACAAAACTGAAGATGTAAAGAAAAAAGGCCGACGGAAATTTAGAAACAAACAAAGAAAAAATGAAGAAAAAAGCGAGTAAAAATAGAGAAAACCAGTGAAAATACATTGAAAAAAACAAAATAAAAAAAATGGAGAATCAGTGGAATAACCGGCACTTATCCTTTTAATTGGTCGCGCCCTACTGTTTTATCACAACTCCTACAGTGAGCTAGTGGTTTGTGGCATGACCCTTCATCCTAGAGACTTGTGTTCAATCCCTGGCGTCTCCCTTTTTCCTTCATTTATTATAAAAGGGTATGGAGAGATTTCGTCTATTAATTCACCAAACTTCACATGACAATTGTTATGGCCATTTATTTCTTCCCTTAGTGACCTTTATTCTTCGACTGCAGTGTTCACTAGTAGAAAAAAGGGCTTTGGTTCGGGCCTGGTCAGCCCGTTAGTCCCGGTTCTGCCACGAACCGGGACCAATGGAGGCATTTGTCCCGGTTCGTGAGCCCAGGGGGCCGGCCGGGGCCTCGTGGGCATTGGTCCCGGTTCGTCTGGGCCCATTTGTCCCGGCTCTTGGCACGAACCGGGACCAATGGGCCTCGCTCCTGGCCCACAACCATTGGTCCCGGTTCCTGACAGGAACCGGGACAGAAGGATGTCCTTTAGTCCCAGTTCCAGCCACGAACCGGGACAAATGAGTTGCCTATATATACCCCATCGCCGGTGAGCAGAGCACTCCACAGTGCTCTGTTTTTTGCTGGCCGGCGAGGAAGGGCATTTGGGTGCTCTTATGCATGTGAGGTGTTCGATGAAATGCCCGAGCCACACTAGTTAAGCTTTCTCCTCTCGAAGCTCGACCTCCGAGCTCCATTTTTTCCGAGATTTGTCTAGGTTTAGTGGTCCGTCACGCCCCGTCCTCGTCTTCACCGCCGTCGATCGCCCGCGCCGATCTCGTCGCCGGCACCACCGTGGTGAGCCTCTTGTTCTTATCTTCTTTCTGAAAGAAAAAAAATCTTACTTTAGATACATACTTATCTAATTTTCTTACTTTTGACACACATAATTATATATAATGCATGGAGATAAACCGGCAATGGATGTACGGTGACAGACACACCTCCGAGTACATTAAGGGCGTGCATAATTTTCTCGAAGTGGCTGAGGCAAACAAGGAGAATGGTTTTATGTGTTGTCCATGCCCTAATTGTGGGAATACGAGGTCTTACTCTGACAAGAAAATCCTTCACACCCACCTGCTTTATAAGGGTTTCATGCCACACTATAATGTTTGGACGAATCACGGAGAAATAGGGGTTATGATGGAAGACAGCGAAGAAGAAGAGGACGACGACAACTATGTGCCCCCTGAATACGGTGATGCTGCAACGGGGGAAGCTGAAGATCAAGAGGAAGCTGAAGATCAAGAGGAATCGGACGATGTGCCTGATGATGATCTCCGCCGGGTCATTGTTGATGCAAGGGAAAAGTGCGAAAGTGAAAAGGAGAAGCTGAAGTTCGATCGTATCTTAGAGGATCACAAAAAGGGTTGTACCCCAATTGCGAAGATGGCAACACAAAGCTCGGTACCGTACTGGAATTCCTGCAGTGGAAGGCAGAGAATGCTGTGCCTGACAAAGGATTTGAGAAGCTACTGAAAATATTGAAGAAGAAGCTTCCAAAGGATAACGAATTGCCCGACAGTACGTACGAAGCAAAGAAGGTCGTATGCCCTCTAGGATTGGAGGTGGAGAAGATACATGCATGCCCTAATGACTGCATCCTCTACCGCGGTGCGTACAAGGATTTGAACGCATGCCCGGTATGCGGTGCATTGCGGTATAAGATCAGACGAGATGACCCTGGTGATGTTGAGGGCGAGCCCCGCAGGAAGAGGGTTCCTGCGAAGGTAATGTGGTACGCTCCTATAATACCACGGTTGAAACGACTGTTCAGAAACAAAGAGCATGCCAAGTTGATGCGATGGCACTGTGAGGACCGTAAGAAAGACGGGAAGTTGAGAGCACCCGCTGACGGGCCGCAGTGGAGAAAAATCGAGAGAAAGTACTGGACTGAGTTTGCAAGTGACCCAAGGAATGTATGGTTTGCTTTAAGCGTGGATGGCATTAATCCTTTTGGGGAGCAGAGCAGCAATCACAGCACCTGGCCCGTGACTCTATGTATGTATAACCTTCCTCCTTGGATGTGCATGAAGCGGAAGTTCATTATGATGCCAATTCTCATCCAAGGCCCTAAGCAACCCGGCAACGACATTGATGTGTACCTAAGGCCATTATTTGAAGAACTCTTATAGCTGTGGAATGGAACAGGTGTACGTGCGTGGGATGAGCACATGGGGGAAGAATTTGACCTAAAGGCGTTGCTGTTCGTGACCATCAATGATTGGCCCGCTCTCAGTAACCTTTCAGGACAGCAAACAAGGGATACCACGCATGCACGCACTGTTTAGCTGACACCGAAAGTATATACCTGGACAGATGCAGGAAGAATGTGTACCTGGGCCATCGTCGATTTCTCCCGACCAACCATCAATGTCGAAAGAAAGGCAAGCATTTCAAAGGCGAGGCAGATCACCCGAAGAAGCCCGTCATGCGTACCGGTGATCACGTACTTGCTATGGTCTCTGATTTACACGTAATATTTGGAAATGGTCCCGGCGGACTAGCTATTCCGAATGACGCTGAGGGACGCGTACCCATGTGGAAGAAGAAATCTATATTTTGGGACCTACCCTACTGGAAAGAGCTAGAGGTATGCTCTTCAGTCGACGTGATGCACGTGACGAAGAACGTTTGCACGAAAAAGACGGCATGCCTCCAAAGCAGTATGAAGGTCCTGCCAGCTACGCTCTTACCAAAGAAGAGAAGGAAATCTTTTTTGAATGCCTGCTCAGTATGAAGGTCCCGACTGGCTTCTCATCGAATATAAAGGGAATAATAAATATTCCAGAGAAAAAGTTCTAGAACCTAAAGTCTCACGACTGCCACGTGATTATGACGCAACTGCTTCCGGTTGCATTGAGGGGGCTTCAACCGGAAAATGTCCGATTAGCCATTGTGAAGCTACGTGCATTCCTCAATGCAATCTCTCAGAAGGTGATCAATCCAGAAATCATACCAAGCCTAAGGAGTGATGTGGCGCAATGTCTTGTCAGTTTCGAGCTGGTGTTCCCACCATCCTTCTTCAATATCATAACGCACGTCCTAGTTCATCTAGTCGACGAGATTGTCATTCTGGGCCCCGTATTTCTACACAATATGTTCCCCTTTGAGAGGTTCATGGGAGTCCTAAAGAAATATGTCCGTAACCGTGCTAGGCCAGAAGGAAGCATCTCCATGGGCCATCAAACAGAGGATGTCATTGGGTTTTGTGTTGACTTCATTCCTGGCCTTAAGCAGATAGGTCTACCTAAATCGCGGTATGATGGGAGACTGACTAGAAAAGGCACGCTAGGAGCGGACTCAATAATATGCAGGGACGGGCATTCTTGGTCTCAAGCACACTACACGGTTCTACAGAACTCTACCTTGGTGACCCCGTATGTCGATGAACACAAGAACAGTCTGCGCTCCAAACACCCGGAGTAGTGTGACGACTGGATTACATGTGAACACATCAGGACTTTCAGCAGTTGGTTGGAAACATGTCTCAGAGGTGACAACACTGTTTGTGATGAGCTGTACTCGTTGTCCAGGGGACCATCTTCGACTGTATTGACTTACAAAGGATACGAGATAAATGGGAATACATTTTACACGATCACCCAAGATCAAAAGAGCACCAACCAAAACAGCGGTGTCCGCTTTGATGCAGCAACCGAGAGGGGAAAGGACACATATTATGGTTACATAATGGACATATGGGAACTTGACTACGGACATGATTTTAAGGTCCCTTTGTTTAAGTGCAAATGGGTCAATCTGTCAGGAGGCGGGGTACAGGTAGACCCACAGTACGGAATGACAACAGTGGATCTGAACAATCTTGGGTACACTGATGAACCTTTCGTCCTAGCCAATGATGTGGCACAGGTTATCTATGTGAAGGACATGTCTACCAAACCGAGAAAAAGAATAGATAAGGAAGCGAATACATATACGATGAGCCAAAGCGCCACATAGTTCTTTCAGGAAAAAGGGACATCGTGGGAGTGGAGGGCAAGACAGACATGTCTGAAGATTATGAAAAGTTTCATGAAATTCCTTCCTTCAAAGTCAAGGCTGACCCAAGCATCCTGATAAACAATGAAGATTATCCATGGTTACGGCGCAATAAGCAAAGCACACAAGCGAAAAAAGTGAAGACTTTCTCTCCACAACTATTATGATGATACCATGCCAACTTTCAACCTTTTCGTAGTTCATTTGAAATGCCTGTTGTAACAGACGAGTTTCCGTATGAAATCATGATACTTCAAAACAGATTGTCAGTTTTGTACACGAAGTGCATCCAGTTTTTGTCGTAACCCTCTCTACTTTCTTGCACATGCTATGTGGGTGAAATGATGATACCATGCCAACTTTCAACCTTTTCAGAGTTCATTTGTAGTGCTTTTCAATTTCATGGTCTTATAGCTCAAAATAATCAGTAAATGCATGGAAAATAACAAATGAAGTCAGAAAGGGTTAAAAATTGATGATGTGGCTTTGAATGGTGCATTTTGAACACAGATAAACTATGGAGTTCAAATAAGTTCAAAAATGAAATCCCTTTGTAACAGATGAGCTTTCGTCCGAAACCCTGATACTTCGAAAAAGATTGTCCGTTTTGTACACGAAGTGCATCTAGTTTTTGCCGTAACCCAATCTACTTTCTTGCACATGCTATGTGGGTGAAATGATGATACCATGCCAACTTTCAACCTTCTCAGAGTTCATTTGTAGTGTTTTTCAATTATATGGTCTTATAGCTCAAAATAATCAGTAAATGCATGGAAAATAACAAATGAAGTCAGAAAGGGTTGAAAATTGATGATGTGGCTTTGAATGGTGCATTCCGAACACATAAAAAACTATGGAGTTCAAATAAGTTCTGAATAATGAAATCCCTTTGTAACAGACGAGTTTCCGTATGAAATCCTGATACTTTGAAACAGATTGTCCGTTTTGTACACGAAGTGCATCCAGTTCTTGCCGTAACCCTCTCTACTTTCTTGCACATGCTATGTGGGTGAAATGATGATACCATGCCAACTTTTAAACTTTTCAGAGTTCATTTGTAGTGCTTTTCAATTTCAGGGTCTTATAGCTCAAAATAATCAGTAAATGCATGCAAAATAACAAATATCATAAAATAAAATAAATAAGTAATTAGAAACAGAATAAAATAAACTTTAATAAAATAAATAAGTAGAAACAAAATAAAATAAACTTTAATAACATAAATAAAATTTATGAAACTAAAATTATCAATGTATTTTCTGTTCAAAACATTATAAGCAACCTCTAGTGTTATTGAAACTAAAATTATATAAAATTGATGCAACTAAAATTATCGAAGTTTTTTCTGTTCAAAATCATTTAAAGCAAAAAGAATTTTCATAAATAACTTTTTTTGTTAGAAACTTTAATAGCAAAAAGAATTATCATAAAAATAAAATAAATAAGTAATTAGAAACAAAATAAAATAAAATAAATAAGTATTTTTTTGTAAGTAGAAACAAAATAAAATAAATAAAACAAAAAATAAAAGAAATAAACTGGGAAAAAATAAAAAAATGCCACCTACTGGGCCACCACGGCCTGAATACGACTAGAAACTCACCCATGGGCCAGGATTCAGGCCCGTAGAAAGCCCAATAGGGCCACAGGCAGATACAGTGTGTTTAGGCCCGAAAGCCTGCATTTGAGAGGAGCTCGAGAGGGCAGCGGGAGTGGGGCTTATAAACCACTCTCGAGCTCCCTCAACTAGGGAGGTGGGACTAAACTTTCGTGCCGCGACGCGGGCAGCACAAGGCCTTTAGTCGCGGTTGGTGCCACCAACCGGGATTAAAGGTATGCATTGGTACCGGTTCATGGTACCAACCGGAACCAATGCCCACCCTTTAGTCCCGGATGGTCCCACCAACCGGGACCAAAGGCGTCTGCTTCCCGCCCTTTGGGCTGCTGAAAAGAGACCTTTGGTCCCGGTTGATTGCACTAACCGGGACTAAAGGTGGGCATTGGTCCCGGTTTGTGGCATGAACCGGGACCAATGCTCTGTCTATATAATCAACACTTGTGAAAATTTCCGTCCAGTTCTTCGATCCCGCCCCTCTGCCTCGCCGTCGCCGTCGTCGCCGCGCGCCATCTCGCGCCCCTCCGACGCCGTCCCGCGCCGCCCCGACGCTGTCCCGCGCCCCCCCGACGCCGTCGCCGCCCCGCGCCACCCCTGCCCCGACGTGGCCGCCCTGTGCCCCGACCTCGCCATTGCCGCCATCTGCCGCGCCTCGTCATCGCCGCCCAGTGAGCCCCCTCCCTTCCCCTGCGCCGCCGCCCCTGCTTGCTCTGCTTGCCGCGCGCCGCCGCCACTGCCCCGGCCTACTCTGCTTTGCCGCGCGCCGCAGCCCCGGCCTGCTCTCTGTTTTTTTTCATACACTTTTTAATTTGTTCATTGATGTATGCATATATATATATATATATATATATATATATGGATGTTGTATGTATTTGTATATATATGCAGATGTATGTATGATCCATGGATGTGTATGCATTGATGTATGATTTTTCTGTTCATAGATTTTTTGTCAATTTATGTATATATATGTTCATATATATATATATATATATATATATATATATATATATATATATATATATATATATATGCATATTTAGAAAAAAAAATTGTTGCAAAAGTTACATTTAAGGTTAGTTGATTTAGTGCATTTTTGGTTATTAGTTCTACTGTTAGTGCATTTTAGGATAGTAGATTCTAGGTTAGTGGATCGGAGAGGAAAAAGTAAAATAATGAAAAGGAAGAAATGAGGAAGAAGGAAGAAGAAGAAAAAGAAGGAGAGGAAAAAGGAAAATAAGAAGAGGAAGAAGGAGAAGAAGAAGGAGAAGAAGAGGGGAGGAAGAAGTGGAGAAATAAATAAGAAGAGGAAAAAAGAAGGAGAAAAATGAGGAGAAGAAGAAAGGAATAGAGGACAAATGAAGTAGACTCTATTCCTTTCTTCTTCTCCTCTTTTTTTTCTTCTTTTTTTTCTTCGATCTTCTCCTCTATTCCTTTCTTCTTCTCCTCTTTCTTCTTCTTCTTCTTCTTCTTCTTCTTCTTCTTTCTCTTCTTATTTTTTATCGGGTATGTCGTTGTCGATATACCCCCTCCCCGATAACTTCGACATGAGGGGGGTCGATAAATAATAGAACTAGTTAAACTAGTTTATTTTTAGTAAGTACTACTTTATTTTATATATAGTAAGTGCTTAGTAGTTGAACTAGTTGATTTAATAAAACTACTTTATTTTACTATAGAAGTAGTTTCTTTATAGTAAGTGCTTAGTAGTTGAACTAGTTGATTTAATAAAACTACTTTATTTTACTATATATAGAAGTAGTTTATTTTTAGTAAGTACTACTTTATTTTATTTATAGTAAGTGCTTAATTACTAGTTGAACTAGTTGATTTAATAAAACTACTTTATTTTACTATAGAAGTAGTTTATTTTTAGCAAGAAAATTAATAGAACTAGTTTATTTTTTTAGTTCAAGAAATTATTCCCGCGTCGACGTCGACGATGCCTATCCCGCATCCTCGTCGTCGACTCGGCGGAGGAGGCCGGCTTGATCAGAGGGGCCATGTCCGGGACTGGGCTCCGTCGAGCTGGTATTGGGAGGTGCTACCTTCCGGGGGGCGTAGGTTGGTGAGGAGCCAGCCCGTCGTTGACCCGATCCTTGTTTGGTGGAGGTCGCGTGGGCCAGTGATGGTGCCTAGGCTTCCGGACACCGCGGAGGTGGTACGTCACCGTGTTAGCGAGGAGGACGAGCACGTCCGTCGCTACATGGTTGCGTTGGAGGGCAGGTTCGACAATACCTGGCAGGTTCTCCAGGGATCTCACTGGAGCTATGATCATGTGATGGTTCCTTCCCTTTGGGTGTCCACCGCCCGCGCCGATACCCGTCGGGCGCTACAGTTCTAGCTGTACTAGCGATGCTATATATATGTATGATAGTATTCGAGGTGTATTAGTGATAATATTCGACGATGTACAGACGGAAGAGATGATGTAGTTTTGCTTATAATTGAATGGATGCTAATTTGAATACTACTTTATTTTACGATTTGGTTTTGCTTATTGAATGCTCAAATTGGAAAACTATTCCTACTTTGAATGCTAAAATTGGAGAGCACTATGCAAGGCGTATGCATATGATTAGTTGATAGCTTATAGGGTTTTTGTTGTCACAGAAATCTAGGAGCCCCCCTCCATCATCCCCGCTGTCGTCCCCGTCACCGACCCCCTCCGACCTCGAGGTGAGACCAGCCAAATCCTTTTTTAGAAAGATAATTAAACGATATTTCGGGTTGACTTTAAGTCTGTCGAGTCTCCATCATATATGAGAGGACGAATAATCCCGACTGTTGTCGTGGGGTAGCTTCTCCTTCGTTCCCGTGTGCTAGAAAATTTGGTGTAATGCACTCGGGGACGAATGGAGGAGCGACCATCACCAACGGTCGAATGTATACACCACGTGAGCTGAGAGTTTTCAAGAAAAGACTCGACAGACCGATAGTCAACCCGTGATGAATAATAATAATCTAATTTACTTTTTGTAGCACATATATTTAATTGTACATGTTTAATCTTTGAATTATGAACGTAGGAAATGTCGTCATCGGATGACGAAAGTCTCCCGGGGGAGTGCGGCTGGTGCCACGACGATCGAGGTTTGTGCGAAAGGCCTAACCTGGACGATGATCGGCGCTTCAACATTAATCTCAAGGAGACCTTCGATGTTGAAACGGTACGCACCGGAGACAAGTGTTTTTTTTCGTAATTAAGCATGACTTCAACTATTTCAACGTGTAATTTTCATCTTTTACAATTCGAGTATAGCTTATCCCATGCCATGCAAGACGCTATGTCTTGGAGAGGATGGATTTTGAAGACCATGAAAATTTTGAAACAAAGAAATTTCACCTAAGGACCCATCATGATGTGGATTTTGAAGTATATCTGTATAATGCTGAGAGCGTAACCCATTTTGGTTGCAAAAATTGGGAAGCATTTTGCAAGATATATGGTTTTGATGAGGGTATGCTTGTCACCATGGATCTTAGTGATCCTGACATCGACCAAGACAATATGGACATTTGGGTCCTTGTTGATACGCCTCCAGTTCTACCGCCATGTGAGTTTTTCTCAAACATAGTTAATTATTAACTAATTTATATTGTTTATTTCAAAATACTTGACAGCTTATTTTCATTGACAGCTTATTTTGATTGTTCAAACAATGTGCGGAACATGGTAGACAAAACCCACTACACCGATGGCTCCGAGTTAACTTATCAGGAGAAAAATCATCTGGTCGGATTTTGTACTGATCTTGAGAATTACAATATCTACAATCAAACTCCTCAACATTATGGTCAATACGTGCCACTAGTGCACATGTTGAACTACGGTAACTACCATGGAGATACCCTGGTAAGATTTTTTACTATTACGACATCCGTGCATCTTTTGCATACTTCTAAAACTAGTACATCATTGCTAACTATGAAGTTATTACTATGTTTTTGAACAGAGAATCCCAGAGGATTGTGTGCCTCATTTGATGTATCAGAATGGCAGCCTTCGTGTTTTGAACATATATCCAGGTCATCCTACGAATCTCAACTGTCCATACCGGATTTCTAAAAGAAGTGGAGACATGCTAATCAGAGAATGGAAAAAATGTATGGACAGTCGTAAGGAGGTTCTTGGAAGCAAAAGGAAGCGCCGTGCAAGAATTGGAGACAGGATGATCTCCATTCTCCATAATGGAGAGTCAGGGTCTATATTGTTTTATGCTATTTTACCTTAAATAGGGTATTTAGGTCCTGCCTAATACTGATGATCATGTGCTAAGA
The DNA here is from genome assembly GCF_018294505.1 of Triticum aestivum. Lineage (NCBI taxonomy): Eukaryota > Viridiplantae > Streptophyta > Magnoliopsida > Poales > Poaceae > Triticum > Triticum aestivum. Next base: position 19,256,965 of record NC_057811.1, read on the forward strand.
ACAATTAAGTAGGGTTGGTTCGATGACTATCAGGATGATGATCGTATGACTTGTTATTAATAACGAGTAGAAGTTGTATGATGATGATTATTAGGACTTGTTATTATGATGATGCATGATGCGAGCATGAAGAGTTATTATATATCTGTGGGTGAAATGAATATGGATTGGATTGAAGTGAAGGCAACATGCATGTGGTGCATGTCGAAAGTAGTACAATCCAAACATGATCAAGTTAGGATTAGTATTACTTTCGACATGCACCACATGTTGCCTCACTTCAATCTAAGTCATGTTTAGGCATGGCAGTAGCAGTAGCATGGAGATAAGAGAGGACACATCTCTCTATTAGCTACCTATAACAACCTAAATTAACCCCCAAAACACCTCCTTTAAAAAAAATCAGCCCCTGAAATGCTGACGCGTGGAAGCTTATTGGTCCCGGTTGGTGCTACCAACCGGGACCAAAAGCCCTCCTGCCTGGGCTTGCCGGAGCGGCCACGTGGAGGCCCATCTGTCCCGGTTAGTATAAGAACCGGGACTAAAGGCCTAGGGCATTAGTAACGACCCTTTAGTCCCGGTTCCCCAACCGGGACAGATGGGCCTTATAAACCGGGACAAATGGCCCTTTTTCTACTAGTGGTTCTTGAGGCTGAGGCACATGATGGTATCTCGTACTCGTGGCGGAGCATCCTCCATGGTCTGCAGCTGATCAAGGAAGGGTATATCTGGAGAATTGAGACTGGATCGCAGGTGAATATCTGGACTGACCCCTGGATACCAAGGTTCTGGTCACGGCGGGTTATCACCCCGAAAGGTGCCAATCTGCTAATGCATGTGTCTGATCTCATCTGCCCTATATCAGGAGGCTGGGATGAGCAGCTAGTGAAGGACACCTTCTGTGCTGAAGACGCCCAACGGATACTACAAATTCCTTTACGGGATGGTGTGGATGACTTCATAGCATGGCACTATGATAGCAAAGGAAATCATTCTGTGAAGAGTGCATACAAACTACAAGTTGAGCTGAGCAAGCAGGTTGGCAATGGATCGCCAGGATCGAGTTCCAGCTGAGCCGGACAGCTTGAGCAAACTGTTGATCAGTCTTGGAAGCGCATTTGGAAACTCCCATGCCCGCCCAAGCTGCAGATGTTCGTATGGCGCATGAAACATGAAGCTCTCGTCCTCTGCCTGAATCTAGAGAGGAGAGGTGTACAGCTAGAGAAGACTTGCAGCGCCATCATCACATCATCAGGAACGGACTGGGAGATCGCTGCCATGGCGCCCATATCTCGTTCCTCGTCGTACTCGGCGTCGCCCTCAACCGCCAACCACACGCCCAATGGACGCATGATGATCTTCATCTTGGCCGCCCAGAGATGGTAGTTCGATTCCGTGAGCTGCGGGTACTGCATGGGGACGTTGGGGATCCTCGCCATGCTCCGGACGACCATGGCGCCCTCTTCCGAGGAGCCGTCGCCCATGCGCTTCCCCGGCGGCTGGTACTTCCCCGCCGCAAGGACCTCCTTCGGCACCTCATCGCCCTCCATTGCCCCTGAACACCGCCGCCACTCTTCACCACTCTCGCCGCCGCCGCCGCAAGATCGCCTCCCTCAAACCGAGGCTCTGATACCAATTGTCAGGGAATTCAGCCCCTGGATCAGTCAAACGCACGCGATCTGGTGGACACGAAGAACACGAACGCACGCGAGACACAGAAGGCGAGCACACAGGTTTTGGTGACGCGCACTGTTTGTGTCTTTTCTGTTTTTTCCTTATTCACTTAGACAGCACGTACAACAGATCGTGGCCTATTCTATCGCTAAGTTTCCGCTCGATCCGATTTGCCCGTGCCATCCCACGGAAGATCGCTCGGAAGCTGATCAGGACAACTACGACTCAAACTAATCCTGTGCGTGCACATACACACATGACAGGCCCTATTTTATTTGCAACAAGCAAATTATAAACTGGAAATCTAAGGCACATGCAACACCCTGCAACGTGCACTTCCTACAGACCCAATATATCCAACGTGACAGAAAACCAGGAAACAACAAAGCAACGAGATTAATCATAATAGATGACTTCATAGCATGGCACTATGATAGGAAAGGAAATCATTCTGTGAAGAGTGCATACAAACTACAAGTTGAGCTGAGCAAGCAGGTTGGCAATGGATCGCCAAGATCGAGTTCCAGCGGAGCCGGACAGCTTGAGCAAACTGTTGATCAGTCTTGGAAGCGCATTTGGAAACTCCCATGCCCGCCCAAGCTGCAGATGTTCGTATGGCGCATGAAACACGAAGCTCTCGTCCTCTGCCTGAATCTAGAGAGGAGAGGTGTACAGCTAGAGAAGACATGCAGCGCTAATGGGAAAGAGGACGGAGGACACCTCTTCATGAAGTGCAAATGGGCTAAAGAAGTGTGGCGTGGACTAGGCCTGGAAAAGGAACGCGTGCGGCTAGAAAATATCACATGTGTACATGCAAGGATAGACCAGCTCTGGGAGTTGAATGAGAAGCAAAGGGTCCTAATCATAATCTTCTGGTGGCAATGGTGGAACCAGCGCAACAAAATACGTGAAGGGCAGTTGCCGCTGCAGGTTCCGGAGCTCATAAGGAGGATCAAAAGCACCGCTATGGAGTATGAACAAGTGTTTGCGCCGGAGAAGCAAAGCATTCCCTTGGCAAAATGGAAACCACCTGAAGCTGATACTCTCAAATTTAATCTGGATGGGGCTTTCATCCCTGGACAGTCCATGAGTGGCTGGGGCATGGTGGCTCGTGATTCTGATGGCCAAGTGGTGGTTGCTCGCGCTGGGCGCCAAGACCAAGCACTGGATGCGTTTGGGGCTGAAGTCAACGCGTTGTCGGCGGCAATCACGACTGCGACGGAGCTGGGTGCCACACGGGTCGTTTTTGAAACTGATTCGCAGCTGCTTGCTGATGCTATGAACATCCGAATAGCTGACTCCTTGCAGTATGCTGTGATCATCGAAGATCTGAAGCTCCAGCTCAAAATGTGGTTCCCGAAATGTAGCGTGATCCCATGTAGGCGCACGGCGACTTCGGTAGCATTAGCCCAGATTGGTCGTATGTGCTTACCTAGTGTTTGTATGGAGTGGAACTCTATTGTGTAGAAGTGCATGCTCTAGCCAATGCAACCAAAAGACCGATCTAATGAAAGAGACTAGGCAGCACATTATACGTCAACACTCCCCCTCACGTGTGGCTCCCTCAGGCCTAAACGTGGACCGAAAGTGGGCTGCAATTTAATTGCGCCAGCCGGGTCTTGAACACAAGACCTCTTGGCTCCGATACCATGTAGAAGTGCATGCTCTAGCCAATGCAACCAAAAGACCGATCTAATGGAAGAGACTAGGCAGCACATTATACGTCAACATATTGTACCGCCCGCTGTGGCTGCCTGTGTCTCGGGGGATATGCCCAAGCACCGTTAAACTGTAAAGCTCTGCTTTGCCTTCAAAAAAAGGAGCGACGATTGCAAAGTGGAACAGCAACAAACATGGCTATAGCTTACACGTGCACCAATGTTCAAAGTTCTGAACCTGCTGAATTAATGCCGCATGATGGCAGTGCGTTGCTTGCTATAAATGTAACCACAAATGATATTTTCTTGATTTTGAAAAGCATTGAGGTAGAGTCGGTTCATTCTACTACATGTTGCTGACCTACAGCAGTCCCAGTTAAATCAGTCCAAGCATCCTTCAGCACTATCGCTGGAGTTTCCCAGAACATCAGTTTGACCACTCTGCTTGAATTTAAATGAACATATGCCGTCTGAAATCTCGAATTTGTCCATCTTTAAATTCGATATAAGCCAACATGGCAGTGCCAAACTCACTTAAGTTACAGGCGAAGTGATTGGGACCTGAACAAAAAAAAGGCAGATCGTAATTCACAGTGAGAAATAATTGTGGACACATAGGAGGGGTAGGGGAGTTTCAGACTTTTCACATCTCAACGCCGTGTACCGGGGATGGCTTGCAGCCAGCTATGAACACACGCTACGCCCTTACAGCTGGGGCCCCTGGTCCGTAGATGACACACACTTACACGGTTACACCCATCAACTTGTATCTTACTCCATAAACTCCTCTCCCTGACATGTGGACCCTTCGAGGTCTGAGTCATCTCTGCCCATGCCTTTCTGGACTAGGATTTGCTTGTCCGCCTTCGTCACTCACAGAATGGAGCTTACTGGTGACGGAGGCATGAGAGGCAGGCTGAGCACGCTGACCATTGACAGGGACACAGCGGCCAGGGTGGATGTGTTCCTGGCCTCCTCGTCGACGGCCCCCTTGATGAAATGTTGAAGCCCGACTTCCCGCTGCAGAAGTGCAGGGTCCGGTCATCACCATCTGAAGGGTTGCTTGTACCGTCGACAGTGGACGTTTTTCTTTTCTTCTGGCTGTATATCGACTTTTGTATTTTTGTGAGATGACTTTTAATAATTTTAAGATAAGGAAAGAAAAGCTCGGGTTGTTTAATCCTCAGCGAGTACTCTTTGTAAGAGTAGCAGGTTTTCGCCCTGTCCTGTTCTCGATTTGTGAACAAAAAAGTAGTGGCTGCACCCAGTGGCGGAACTTGGGCTAAAATCATGGGGGGGCTATTGGCTGGGGGGGCGGGGGGGGGGGGGGGGGGGGGGGGGGAGGCAGACAAAATCACTATATGTTGATTTTTAGTGGAAAAAATTGGTCTAATACATAGATATATACACAAGTTTTTCCTTGAGCTGGGGGGGCCACCACCCAGGTTGGCCCCCATGTAGCTCCGCCACTGGCTGCACCCATCTTCGGTGTACCCACGTAGTGAATAGTAAATTCAAAAAGTTTCAGTTGTTATTTCACCACCAAATTTTGCAAGCACCTAGAACATTTCCTCATAATCACATCCACAAAGTTTCAGTTTCTTTTTGAAATGTTTTGCTAAGTTTTTGATCGTGGGTGCACCGGGGGTGCAATGTGCGTGGGTGTAGAACAACCACACTCAAAACGAGATTAGGAGTCGAAACACTCACTGGAAACGACCGTTGCTGGATAAGCTATCCCCAGGCCACCCTTGAAAAAACCTCATTGGACTCGACGACTGCAGAGTGTCATGACGCCATAAACCCTAGCTTCGTGAATCATGAGAGATCGGTGCACTCACAGCGATGGCCCATGAAGGATGTCACCGGTGTGGGAATGCACTTACTGGAGATGGGAGGGACCCATAGCCTATCCAGTGGTCAAAATGCCAAACCTATCCTCGTCCGTTCTCCATCCCTGCACAAAGGAGAAGTGCGGTAACACCTATGGTTGCGTAGAAATGTCACCTCGTTGAAAATGGAAACAATGTCATCATTCAGTAGACAGTACTCCTTCCGTCAAGAAATATAAGAGTGTTTGGACCACTAAAGTAGTGATCTAAATTCTCTTATAGAGTATGTATCATTTTTGCCCCACAAAAGAGTAATGCTGTCTGAAAGTTGCAACAATTGAGAATGTAACTTCACTCCCTGGGTTGTCCAGCACTAGCTTCCATCTTCCCACCACAACACGACATGCTGGAAGCCATTGATGTTGCAAAGTAACGGTTCAGTGATCATGTGTCAATTGGTCCATGCTGGTTGCAGCTGACCACCCACAATGTAGCTATATTCCATATTCAACAAACGTTTCAGGTTATATGGTTGCTATAGAGAAAACAACATCGTTTCTGGCCGTAAGTTCAACATCTTCCCTCTGTCTCGACCCTTTTAAAATATTAAGATCCAATGTGATGGAACATTGGATGACTTGGTCGGTAGCACTAGTAGAAAACAGGGCTTTGGTCACACGGCAATATTAACATTAGTCCCGGTTCAGTCACGTACCGGGACTAATGTGAACATTGGTCCCGGTTCGTGCGGCTAAGGCATTAGTCCCGGTTCACCTGAGCCCTTTAGTCCCGGTTTGAGACACGAACCGGGACTAAAGGGTGCGATGCCCTTTAGTCCCGGTTCGTGTCTCAAACCGGTACTAAAGGTCCCATTTTCAAACTCTACCCCCCTCCCCGCGTGGATTGCCTTTTCGGTTTTGTAAAAAGCAAAAGAAAATGATAAAAACTTCAAAAATTAAAATCCTTCAAGATGTAGTTATGTTACTACATCTACTAGTTAGGAAAATTTAAAAACTTAAATTTAGACATGTTTTGCAAAAAGTGTAGGGAAAATGTAAAACGGCTATAACTTTTGCATACGATGTCAGAAAAAAAGTATAATATATCAAAATGTTCAGCACGAAATCCGCATCCGATTTTGACCGCCTACGGCCTGTTTGCAAATTTTTAGAATCCTCAAATTCTAAAAGAAAAAAAGTTATGCTCAAATTTCTGTTTTTTTTTGAATTTTTGTTAAATCTAGTCAAACTATGGTCAAACTACTTATTCAAGAAGTATTAGTGTTACTAAATAATTATTCAAGAATATTAGTGTTACTAAATAATTATTTCAGTTTTTTTGAATTTTGGTCAAATCTGGTCAAACCATGGTCAAACAATGGTCAAACTAATTATTAAAGAAATATTAGTGTTACTAAATAATTATTTCAATTTTTTTGAATTTTGGTCAAATCTGGTCAAACTGTGGTCAAACTATGGTCAAACTACTTATTCAAGAAATATTAGTGTTACTAAATAAATTTTTTTAGAACAATAGTTTTAAACTCAAACAGTGAAATGTGTGACTTCATGCTCAAGCTAAATTCCTGAGGGTTAATAGGATTGACATCTTACTATTGTCAGGAAAACAACAAGTGTAGACTTGGAAACGAGGGAGAATAGAACCCGAAAGTTAAGCGTGCTCAGGCTGGAGTAGTGAGAGGATGGGTGACCGTCCGGGAAGTTAGATCATTTGGAATGATGAGGGGTGATTAGAGATTAGAGGTTAAATTGAGCAGTGATGAGGGGTGATTAGAGATTAGAGGTTAAAATAATTCAGAAATTTGAAAATAAAAAAATTCAAAAAAAAATTCAAAAAAAAATCATAAAATTGCCTTTAGTACCTGTTGGTGTTACCAACCGGGACTAAAGGTGGACCTCCAGGCAGCGGCCACGTGGAGGGCCTTTAGTCCCGGTTCGTGTAAGAACCGGGACTAAAGGGGGAGGCTTTAGTAACGACCCTTTAGTCCCGGTTCCAGAACCGGGACTAAAGGCCCTTTTTCTACTAGTGTAGCTAAAACTTCGACCATATATAATCACACGTAGATATTTTATTCAAGATTATAGCATATTACAGTTCTAACACCTCAAACTGACAAAAAATTCATCCCTACTAGCAATTGCATGCAAACGTTGCAACTTTTGATCCGATTCTTCGTTGCCTTTGTCGAAAAAGCACCAGCAAGCACATCCATAATAGGAATAAAACAAAAGAGAGAGGAGACGAAGAAGAGGAGAGAGTGGACACCGCCAGAATGATAGAGAAACAACTGGTGGAGGTGGGGGAACACTCACGGTAAGCATGTTGAGGAATTAATGACCCAAACACCCCTCTAGCTTGCTTAGTTCAACCATATTAGTCTAATGAGTCATCTCAAACTAGGCGTTACCTAAACTAAATTTCACCAACTCAACAGTGTAGGGTCGTCGACATGCAAAACATAACTCTAGAAGAGGATGTCAAAGATGGATAAAGCGTCTCAACCCCCACCATGGGAGCCCGCATGATTTATATTGATTTATTGATGGTGTTATAGAAGGCTCGATCGTGTTCCGTTGGGAACAACCGAGAGAAATATTACAGGAGGTTAGAGATAGGAAGATAAATTATAACTTAAACATATGATACCCTATCTCTATATCATGTGAGCTACAAGTCATGGTTAGCCGCACCTAACCTTGTACTCATTTAACACCCTCCCTTAATCTAAACTCCTCAAGTATAGATTATGCCGGAATTCTTCAAATGGTCTTGTAGCTAATCCTTTTGTAAAGCCGTCTGCAACTTGATCTTTGGAATGAAAAAAAATCGAATTTCCAACTCCTTGTTGGCAACCCTTTCTCTTACAAAATGATAATCAATCTCTATATGTTTAGTGCTTGCATGAAAAACAGGATTAGCAGACAGGTATGTGGCACCAAGATTATCACACAAAAGACATGGAGTTCGTGTATGACATATCCCAAAGCTCTTTAAGCATGGATTTTACCCAAATAATTTCTGTTGTGGCATTTGCCAATGCCTTATATTCTACCTGAGTACATGACCTGGAGACTGTAGTCTGTTTCTTTGCACACCTTGAGATTAGATTTTGCCCAAAGAAAATTGCAAAGCCACCATTTGACTGTCTGTTATCTAAAAAGCCTTCCCAATAAGAATCAGAAAATGCACTGACAAGTGTTGATGATAATTTGCTAAAAGTTAGACCGACACTGAAAGTGTTTTTCACTTACCACAATATGCGTTTGGCAACAGTCCAATGATTTGTGGTTGGTGCATCAAGAAACTGGCAAACTTTATTTACAGCAAACGAAATGTCAGGCCTAGTAAGTGTTAAATACTGAAGTGAACCTACCAAGCTTCTGTACTTGGTACCATCCTCTTGACTCAGGGGTTCTCCTTCTGCAAGAGAGAGATTTTCTGAACTGGACGGTGGTGTAGGTGACGATTTACAACCCTGCAAGGCAACTCTGTTCAAAAGACCAGTTGCATATTTTTTGGTGGAAAGATGAAGACAACCTTCTTTGTTCCTTTTAACCTCAATACCAAGGAAGAAATGCAAGTCACCTAGATCCTAAAGAGCAAACTTAGAATTCAAATATCTTAACAAGGTAGTGACTGCTTCATTTGATGAACTTGTAACAATGATATCAACAACATAAATAAGCACGAATATGAATGTTTTGAACTTGTTCTAGATAAACAAAAATGTGTCAGTTTTCGAAGGAACAAAACCAAGTGTTTGCAATTTGGAACTCAAACGTGAGTACCATGCTTGGGTGCTTGTTTCAAGCCATAAAGGTTTGTCAAGCCTGCACACATGAAAAGGTTTGTTTTTGTCTTCAAACCCAGGAGGTTGTTTCATATAAACTTCCTCTTCCAGAACACCATGAAGAAACGCATTCTGCACATTTAGCTGCCGGAGACTCCATCCTCTAGATACGGCAATAGACAAAACAAGACGTATGATAGCATCTTTAAAAACATGACTGAAAGTATCATCATAACCTATGCCATACCTCTATTTGAACCCCTTTACAACAAGTCTAGCTTTGTAACGATATTTTGTGCCATCTGACTTTTTCTTTATACTGGACACCCATTTGTAGCCAATTACATGTTTACCTCGCTGTGAAGGAACGAGATGCCACGTTTTATTTTTTTGAAGGGCATGAAACTCTTCCTCCATAGCTGTTCTCCACTTGGGATCCATACTTGCTTCTTGAAACACGCTGGGTTCTCCTGTGGAACATGCCAAACAAAATTTAACTTTGTAATTAAAAGGTTGAATTACCCCTGCGTGAAGTTTAGTACGTGGTGGCGTAACATGTGATTGTACTACTACAGAGGATCTAGATGTGGCCATAGAAGATCCCTCAACCCGCGCCTGGACACGGGATCTGGGCGATGCCGAGGCTGCTGGTATTCCCTCCGGTGCCGCCGGATCATCTACAGCCAGACCGTGAGGTGAGGTAGTAGTGGGCGGCGCAAAAGATCTGGATGGAGCCGCCTGATCCTGGTGGGATCCTGCGCCCGCAGAGGATAGGCACGCCTGCCGCCGAACATAGACTCGTGGTGCCGGGCAAAACCGCGTGGTCGGCTAGTCCCCCCGATAGCGACACGCGCGCGTGCGCAGGTGGCCCCCAGGCTGGCATGTGTCAAGCGAGGAGTGGTGCGCCGCGTCGCCTGAGGGAGATTCGGTGGTGCAGCGCTCCTGCTTACCACCGATCCTCAGGGGATTCGGCTGCAGTGCTGTCCCCAAGAGGTGGAGACATGAAATATCGGCTGTGTAGGCCAATTTCTTCACCGTTTGACACCAATTTTTTTCCTATTGCTTCATCACCGGACCCTGCCTCACCACACGCCTCAAAAACACAGTTAGAGGAGTTATTCAAGTGATCATCGCAATTTTCCTCCCCATGAGAGATGCCAGATAGATGTGGTGGAAGGAGAAGGATTTCTTGGCGAAGAAGAGCACCGACATTAGGGTGGTGATCCGTGAAAGGGAAGAAAGTCTCATCGAAAATGAAATAACAAGAGATATATACTTGACCGGTAGGAACATCAAGGCACTTGACACCTTTGTGTTGGGCACTGTCACCCAAGAAAACACATTGTTTTGAGGAAAACATAAGTTTGTGAGTATTATAAGGAGGAAGATTAGTCCAACAAGCACAACAAAAAACTTGGAGTGAATAATAGTTCGGTCGAGTATGAAAAAGACATTGCATGGGTGTTTCATTGTTAATGACACGATTAGGAAGAATATTAATGAGACGGACTACCATAAGGAATGCCTCGTCCCAAAATTTAAGAGGCATGGAAGCACCTGCAAGAAGGGCAAGCCCTACTTCAACAATGTGCCTATGCTTGCGTTCGATAGACCCGTTTTGTTGGTGCGCATGAGGACATGAAACATGATGAGAGACACCCAACTTCTGAAAAAGGAGTTTAGCTTCTCATACTCTCCACCCCAATTAGATTGGACAGTGAGAATTTTGATGTCAAATTGTCGTTCAACAAGTGCTTGAAAGTTATGGAAAACTTGGAAAACATCAAAACATTTTTTAAGAAGATACATCCAAGTAAATTTACTGTAGTCATTTATGAAACTAACATAGTAAATATGTCTACCAACAGAAGGAGGGGCCGGACCCCATACATTAGAAAAAACAAGTTGTAATGGTTTGGTAGAAATACTAGTAGACACTGGATATGGTAATTGATGGACTTTCTCCTTTTGACAAGAATCACAAATAGTTTCAAGACTACGCTTACCAACACTTGGGAGCTAATTATTTCCAAGCACTTGTTGAAGAATAACAAAAGAAGGATGTCCTAATCTCGCGTGCCACCGTTCTGATGATAGTTTGATAACGCCACAAACTTGTTTATTGAATCTTCTAAACTGGGGAATCAAAGGGAACAACCGATGCACGCATCTACCACGGTAGAGAATGTTCCTCGTGAACTGATCTCGAATCAAAAAGAAATATGGGTGAAACTTAAGAAAAACTTTGCTATCCATGGCAATACAATGAACGAAAATGAGTTTTTTTCTTCAGTTTTTCAGACAAGATATTTCTGAGATGAATATTACGATGAGGGGTAGGGACAATTGCATTACCAACATGATCTATCTTCATACATTCACCATTTGCGCTATGGACTTGATCATGGCCACGGTACTTTTCGTGCATGGTGATCTTCTCTAGCTCATTGGTGATATGATTCGTGACTCCGGAGCCAATGTACCAATTTGTGTCCACTCCATATGAGGTTTCTGAAGCTACTGCAGCTTTCTTGCATTGGGAGTTGTTCTCGGCATAATGCCAATCACAATTCTTTTTATAATTTTGACATTTATTTTTATACTCATCGTAACCTTGGAACGGGTGTCCCCTGTTGTTTGTTTTTGTAGAAGGGGTGCCTTGGTGTTGTCGGAGTTGTAGTAGTTGTTGTTCTGTTGGTAGTGGCCACCGCCACCACCACCGCCGCCGCCGCCGGTGTTGCAACTGTTGTTGTACTGGTTGTTGCTGGTGTTGTAGTTGTTCCCACCGCCGCTGTTGCCACCACCATAGCTGATGCCGCCGCGAGAGCCCCCGCCACCAGCACCCTTGCGGTAGCCTTTGGGAGACCCGCCGCGGCCTCGTGCAATCAGATTAGTAGAGGACTTGAAGGCTCCTGCCCCCGTTCCATGGAACATCTCGACACGTTGGTCAAAGTAAGAGACCATCCCAAAGAGATCGTCCATGGACAGGGGTTCCGTGCGCACATCCAACGCTGATATGAGAGGTTGGTATTCCATATCCAGCCCCCCAATGAGGAAGGAGAGAAGCTCTTGGTCGGTGACGGGCTTTCTAGCGGCAACTAGTTCATCAGAGAGGGATCTCATCTGGCCGAAGTAGGTGGAGGTGTTCTGGGAACCTTTCTGGGCATTGGAGAGGGCTATGCGGCAGTTATTCTCACGGGAGCGGGATTGGGCTGCAAACATCTTCGCTAGGGCAGACCAGATGGCATGAGATTTCTCTAAAGATGCTACTTGAACAAGAACTTCCTTGGAGAGGTTAAGCAGAAGGCAGGCCACGATCTGTTGGTCCTGGACAAGCCTGGGGTTGTAGGCGGGGTTGGGAACAATCTGGTCAGAGGTCTTGGTCACGATGGTTTTGGAAGGTTCAGGAGTAGATTAATCGAGGTACCCATATAAACCTGCTCCCATGGTCTGGGAACGGGCTTGGGATTTACAGAGGATGTAATTGGTGCGGTTTAGTGGCTCGGAGGTGGTGTAGTTGAGGCCAGGGGAGGGAACTTGCGAGGAGGAGGACATGGCTGCACAAGGGTAAGGTGGTGGCTGCAAGGTGGAAGGGTTTAGCTAGATGCGGTTGGGAGAGGAGGCTCTGTATACCATGTCAAAGATGGGTAAAGCATCTCAACCCCCAACATAGGAGCCCGCATGGTTTATATTGATCTATCGATGGTGTTACAGAAGGCTCGATCGTGTTCTATTGGGAACAACCGAGAGAGATATTACAGGAGGTTAGAGATAGGAAGATAAGTTACAACTGAAACATATGATGCCCTATCTCTATATCACGTGAGCTACAAGTCATGGTTAGCCGCACCTAACCATGTATTCGTTTAACAGAGGATTCCCGAGAACAACGCTGCACCGACGTTCCAATCAAATTCCCAATGCATCACATTCCCCAGGAAATTGCTACCACTAGTAACACTCATCATGCTCAATTGTTGCTCTCCTGACACACTTGGTCATGCATTCCCCCTCTAGCAACTAAAAAGTGATTCTGCTATACAAGTAAGGTAGTTATTTATAGAGCCGTCGCTTTCAAAGAACCTCTTTTGCGGTCCGAGTGTTATCTTTGGTGGTGGTTAGAGTGTTTCTGTTGTGAGTGTTTCACTGGGACAGGGTCTTTGTTTTATATTTCTCTATTTTTATTTTGTTCTTAGCTGTGTGCATCCTTGATGTCTTTCATATCTTGTTGGTGTAGAGGGTGTAATTGGTATCTTCTCAATATTAATATATTCCCTTTATCGAAAAGAAGGTCAGCAAATGGACATGGTGTGTGGCCCAGAAATCATTCTTCACCAATATTCACATGACAGTTGTTGCGGTCATTTATTTGTACCACTTGTGACATGTATTCTGACAGCACGTGATGTAATTGTTCAAGAACCGTTGGCACTTTGTGGTGCCCATATACGGTTTAAGTAACCCAAAAACTGAATACTGCAACAAACAAGGACAACGCAATTATTGCAAAGTGGAACAACAACAAACATGGCTATAGTTTACACATGTACCATCATTCAAAGTTCTGAACCGGCTGAATTAATGTCGTGTGATCGCAGTGCTTTTCTTGCTATAACTTCAACCAGAAATGATATTTTCTTGATCTTTGAAAAGCATTGCCGTAAAACGACTTTTAGTCCCGGTTCGTAAGGACCTTTAATCCCGGTTCTGGAACCGGCACTAAAGAGTGGGGACTAAAGCCCCCCCTTTAGTCCCGGTTCAACACGAACCGGGACAAAAGGCCCACCTTGTGGCACTAAAGGGTGGATCCAGCGACCCCCCTCACCACCGCGACAGAGATCGCCGGCGGAGGGGAGCCGGCGGAGGATGGCGCTAGAAGATTGGCCTCCTGGCGGGCTAGGGTTCCAGCCGCCAGGTTGTCGGCCGTTGCCGAGTGTAAACTTGGGAGCAATGCACTGATAGGTGAATGGGTCTCCACGGCTACATGTACGTATTTGGATACGTACGTGTATGCACTGGGCATCGCAGCGACCGCGTCTACCCGGGCTGTACATGCTATTGATGTATTGTACACCTAAGGCAGTAACAACTATTTATTGTCTGGAAAAGAAACTGGAAAAGACAAACAAGGAGGCCATAATAAAGATCAGTCTTAGATGTGAGATAATATCTCACATCTAGATTTAACATAGTGAGACCCTTTCCCAAAAGCAACCATTGCGACGTGGAAAAGCAGAGAAATAATAAAACTCTAGTTTTTTATGAGAAAGTAGGAGAATATCCTATTGTATATTAATAAAAAATTATAAGTATGTAAAGAAAAACTTATTAGTATTCCTTGATTTCCATCGCGGTACAGAAATATAATATATGGGTTACTAAACCCTGATCATAAGAGCATCTACAACCAGACTAGACAAAGCCACCCCCTAAACATCCACCAACGCGCCTGGGCACGACTCTGGACAGCGTCGGACGGCCCCTGAAAAGTCTTACCGAACAACCACACTCCTCGTGTAAAAACCTCAAGTTCATGCAAATCCATGCACGCCAATCATATACCACAAATTCATCATCAATTCAACAATGCAACAAAGCAAAATGAAAATTCAAACTTGCCAAAACGAAACTCAACGTCCAGGCCACGCCCAGCCAACATGATGAATCACTCAACAATTGCCATTGGGCCACATCCATGGCTGCCTTGGCCGCTCTCGCCCCCTCGTACTCCCTACACATGTTGATCTCTTTCCTCACCTCAAGCCACTTCCTGCCTTCCGGATCCAAGAGGTTTGCGTCGACCAACATTATCCTTGAATCCTACGTGTCCTGAGCAAGTTGCAACTCTCCTACAACTTATTCCTCTCCATCATCCAATCCAATCGATTTGTTGGGAGCTTGAGCCACCATTTCTCTTCAACCTCTTGTTGTTCTTGAGGTCATCGACATTGCCACTTCAGTTTGCCATTGAATTTCAAGAAACAATAGCTTAAAGTGAATGGCTTCCTCTCGATTTGTTGGTACAAAGTGGCCGCCAACTGATACGTCTCCAACGTATCTATAATTTATGAAGTATTCATGCTATTATATTATCCATCTTGGATGTTTAATGGGCTTTACTATGCACTTTTATATTACTTTTAGGACTAACCTATTAACCCAGAGCCTAGTGCCCGTTTCTGTTTTTTCCCTTGTTTCAATGTTTCGTAGAAAAGGAATATCAAACGGAGTCCAAACGGAATGAAACCTTTGGGAGAGTTATTTTTGGAACGGAAGCAATCCAGAAGACTTGGAATCTACGTAAGGGAAGCAACGAGGAAGGCACGAGGCAGGGAGGCGTGCCCCCCCCGGCGCGCCCTCCACCCTCGTGGGCCCCTCGTGGCTCCCCTGATCGACTTCTTTCGCCTATATATCTCCATATACCCTAAAAACATCGAGGAACAGAATAGATCTGGAGTTCCGCCGCCGCAAGCCTCTGTAGCCACCAAAAACCAATCGGGACCCTGTTCCGGCACCCTGCCGGAGGGGGGATCCCTCACCGATGGCCATCTTCATCATCCCGGCGCTCTCCATGACGAGGAGGGAGTAGTTCACCCTCGGGGCTGAGGGTATGTACCAGTAGCTATGTGTTTGATCTCTCTCTCTCTCTCTCTCTCGTGTTCTTGAGGTGGTACGATCTTGATGTATTGCGAGCTTTGCTATTATAGTTGGATCTTATGATGTTTCTCCCCCTCTACTCTCTTGTAATGGATTGAGTTTTCCCTTTGAAGTTATCTTATCGGATTGAGTCTTTAAGGATTTGAGAGCATTTGATGTATGTCTTGCGTGGGATACCCATGGTGAGAATGGGGTATTCTATTGATCCACTTGATGTATGTTTTGGTGATCAACTTGCGGGTTCCGCCCATGAACCTATGCATAGGGGTTGGCACACGTTTTCGTCTTGACTCTCCGGTAGAAACTTTGGGGCACTCTTTGTAATTCTTTGTCTTGGTTGAATAGATGAATCTGAGATTGTGTGATGCATATCGTATAATCATGCCCACGAATACTTGAGGTGACATTGGAGTATCTAGGTGACATTAGGGTTTTGGTTGATTTGTGTCTTAAGGTGTTATTCTTGTACGAACTCTTGAATAGATCGATCCGAAAAAAAAACTTTGAGGTGGTTTCGTACCCTACCATAATCTCTTCGTTTGTTCTCCGCTATTAGTGACTTTGGAGTGACTCTTGTTGCATGTTCAGGGATAGTTATATGATCCAATTATGTTATTATTGTAGAGAGAACTTGCACTAGTGAAAGTATGAACCCTAGGCCTTGTTTCCTAGCGTTGCAATACCGTTTACGCTCACTTTTATCATTAGTTACCTTGCTGTTTTTATATTTTCAGATTACAAAACCTATATCTACCATCCATATTGCACTTGTATCACCATCTCTTTGCCTAACTAGTGCACCTATACAATTTACCATTGTATTGGGTGTGTTGGGGACACAAGAGACTCTATGTTATTTGGTTGCAGGGTTGCTTGAGAGAGACCATCTTCATCCTACGCTTCCCACGGATTGATAAACCTTAGGTCATCCACTTGAGGGAAATTTGCTACTGTCCTACAAACCTCTGCACTTGGAGGCGAACAACGTCTACAAGAAGAAGGTTGCGTAGTAGACATCAAGCTCTTTTCTGGCGCCGTTGCCGGGGAGGCTACATAAGCGACACTCACACCCCGTCAACTAAGCTCTTTTCTGGCGCCGTTGCCGGGGAGGTGAGTGCTTGAAGGTATATCTTTAGATCTTGCAATCGAATTTTTTAGTTTCTTGTTTTATCACTAGTTTCATCTATAAAAGAAAACTACAAAAAAATGGAATTGAGGATGTCTCATATGCTTCATCTTTTTATTGTCTTCCGTGAAAATAAGGATTCCGATAATTGTGCTCAATTGCTAGAGGAAGAATGCATTAAAATGTTTGGCACTAAATATTTGAATGAGGAGCATGATTGCAATGTTGTTAGTATGAATTCTTTGAATACCCATGATGCAAATGATATGCAAAGCCACAAGCTTGGGGATGCTATGTTTGATGAAGATGATATGTTTAGTCCCGCAAGTTTTGATGAGAAAATTTATTATGATGAAAGCATGCCTCCTATCTATGATGATTATTGTGATGACACGTATGCTATAAAGAATAATGATAACCATGAAACTTGTCATCTTGATCTTAATTTTCAATCACATGATAGTTATTTTGTTGAGTTTGCTCCCACTACTGTTGATGAGAATAAATTTGCTTATGTGGAGAGTAGTAAAATTTCTATGCAAGTAGATCATGAAAAGAATGCTTTATGTGCTGGTTATATGGTTGAATTCATTCATGATGCTACTGAAAATTATTATGAGAGAGGATCACATGCATCTACATATTGGAATAATATCAAGTTTCCTCTCTATGTGTTGAAAATTTTGAAGTTATGCTTGTTTTGCCTTCCTATGCTAGTTGATTATTGTTCCCATAAGTTGTTTGCTCACAAAATCCCTATGCATAGGAAGTGGGTTAGACTTAAATGTGCTAGTCATATTCTTAATTATGCTCTCTTTATTTTTCAATTCTTATCTTTTATGTGAGCATCATTGAAATCATCATGCCTAGCTAGGGGCGTTAAACGTTAGCGCTTGTTGGGAGGCAACCCAATTTTATTTTTTTATTGCTTTTTAGTTCTAGTTAGTAATAAATAAATCATCTATCCTCTGGTTAGATGTGGTTTTATGTTTTAATTAGTGTTTGTGCCAAGTAAGACCTATAGGATCTTCTTGGATGATAGTTATTTGATCTTGCTGAAAATTCCAGAAACTTTCTGTTCACGAAAACAATTGTTAAAAATCACCAGAACATGATAAAATAATGATTCCAATTGCAGCAGATCAATAATCAAATTATCTAGGTCCTCCTATTTTTGTAGAATTTTTTGAGTTCTAGAAGTTTGCGTTAGTTACAGATTACTACAGACTGTTCTGTTTTTGACAGATTCTGTTTTTCGTGTGTTGTTTGCTTATATTGATGACTCTATGGCTAGTAAAATAGTTTATAAACCAAAGAGAAGTTGTAATACAGTAGGTTTAACACCAATATAAATAAAGAATGAGTTCATTACAGTACCTTGAAGTTTTGTTTTGTTTTCTTTCGCTAACGGGGCTTACGAGTTTTCTGTTAAGTTTTGTGTTGTGAAGTTTTCATGTTTTGGGTAAAGATTCGATGGACTATGGAATAAGGAGTGGCAAGAGCCTAAGCTTGGGGATGCCCAAACACCCCAAGGTAATATTCAAGGACAACCAAGAACCTAAGCTTGGGGATGCCCCGGATGGCATCCCCTCTTTCGTCTTTGTTCATCGGTAACTTTACTTGGAGCTATATTTTTATTCACCACATGATATGTGTTTTGCTTGGAGCGTCAATTTATTTTGTTAGGATTTGCTTTATGTTATTTAGAATAATGTTTTGCATCTCTATTTTCAATAAAAATGTCAAGGATAGCCTTTACCATGCTTATTTTGCAAGTATACATGTTGCTGTTTTAAAACAGAAAGTTTACCGCTGTTGCAAAACTTCCCTAGAAAAGTCAGAATATGATAAAATTTTAAAACCTTTTGCATAATAAGCTCTGATAAATTTACTACAGTGGGAATTTTCTTTCATAATTTTTGGAGCTAGGGAAGTATGGATCTTGCTGCATTCTTTACAGACTGTCCTGTTTTGGCCGATTGCTGTTATGTTTGCATATGTTTGCTTGTTTAATGATTCTATTTGAGGATTCAAGTATTAAATTGCAGAGGCATTTAGTATGCAATGTTGAATAGTAATTTTAGTGATTTGTTACAGTATAGAAATGATAAGGTTTTTGCATTGGTTTATACTAACTTATCTCACGAGTCCTTGTTGAGTTTGGTGTGGATGAAGCTTTTGAGATTTCGGAAGACCGCGATATGAGGGGAATTAAGGAGATACAAAAGCTCAAGCTTGGGTATGCCCAAGGCACCCCAAGATAATATTTCAATAAGTCTCAAGCATCTAAGCTTGGGGATGTCCCGGTAGGCATCCCACCTTTCTTCTTCAACAATTATCGGTTAGTATCGGTTGAGCTTAAGTTTTTGCTTCTTCACATGATGAGTGCTATCCTTGAAATGTCATTTTATTTTCTTTAGCCTTGCTTGCTGTTTGAATAAAATACCAAGATCTGAAATTCTTAAATGAGAGATAGTCCTCACATAGCTAAATAATTATTTAATTACTCATCGATCTTCACTTATATCTTTTTGGAGTAGTTTGTCATTTACTCGTGTGGTTCGCTTATATCCTATGAGTAAATGGTTGAATGATTTGAATGTCATAAATCTGAAATTATATATGTTTCATATGCCTTTCCCATGGGGAGTAATGCCTTCACATATAAGAAGTAGAGGTGGTAAATTTTTTGAAGGTTAGCAAACATTGTATTGGTCACTTGAACAATTCATGAAATAATATTGAAGGAAGAGATATTTCACATATAAATATACTATCTTGGACATCTTCTATGATTGTGAGCCCCATTAATTATTTTCAAACCTGAGCAAATTAGTTGAAGTTGGACAAGGAAGACAACTTAATGAGTTATGCTTGGGTATATTTGTATAAGTTATATTGTTATGGATCCTCTAACATGTGGTGCTTGATATTTAGAATCCTTTGCTAGCCAAAATATCTGTACTAAGCGGGAATACTGCTTGTGCATCCAAATTCCTTGAACCAAGTTTCTTCCATGAGTGTCCACCATATCTACCTATATGCGGTATTTACCTGCCGTTCCAAGTAAATTTGCATGTCCCAAACTCTAAACCTTCAAATAATAATCTATTTTGTATGCCCGAATCGCTCATGTAGCGACTACGGGCTGTCAGTATCTTCCATGCTAGGTGGGTTATTCTCATGATGAGTGGACTCCGCTCATCATTCACGAGAAAATGGCTGGTAACTGGGATGCCCAGTCCTATGATCAAAAGATCAAAAACAAAATCACAAATAATTTAAACAAAACTCCCCCAGGAATGTTGATAGTTGGACTGCACCCGTTGTTTCGGACAAGCCGTGGAGTGTGAATGTCTATGGAGGGGGAGTAAAAACTTTACCTTTCTGCGTGGGAACCGCCTATAATGTATCTAGTATGGAAGATATTGGGAACTCTTGGTCGTTATGTTGACAATGAAAGCATACCTCTCAAAATTATTTTCATCTCTGGTTTTGCTTCGAGCTCTGGCACCTCCGCAAATCCCTGCTTCCCTCTGCGAAGGGCCTATCTTTTACTTTTATGCAAGAGTCAGTAGTATTCCTTCTCATTGCAACCTACTCTTTAGTTGGCAAGCATCATGTGATGGAAAGATCTAAGCTTATATGGCCATTCAAATATATTTGAGCATGAATTATTACTGTTGACATTACCCTTGAGGTAAAAGGTTGGGAGGCGAAACATTAAGCCCCTATCTTTCTCTGTGTTCGATGAATACTATTTGTTCTAAAAATATGCTTTGAGTGGTAGCAATCATGGAAGACTAAATGATAGTTGAGTATGTGAAGTTTGCTGAATCAAAGCTCAGACATAGACTCTTCCTGAAAATAAGATGAATTGCAATTGTTTGATGACTGAGAACATAGTTTGTTAGTTTTCAAGGAAGTTTATGATCTATACTTTAACATGTGAATAGCTTGTTACTTGATCATGCAAATTTTAATGATATGAGCTACTGTTATGAAATTTAATGATGCTAGAAAAGGTGATTGAAATTATCATTGATCAAACTTGTTCACCTGCTAGCATTCACACTTCATAAATTCTTTCTTTTATCATTTACCTACTCGAGGACGAGCAGGAATTAAGCTTGGGGATGCTGATACGTCTCCAACGTATCTATAATTTATGAAGTATTCATGCTATTATATTATCCATCTTGGATGTTTAATGGGCTTTACTATGCACTTTTATATTATTTTTGGGACTAACCTATTAACCCAGAACCCAGTGCCAGTTTCTGTTTTTTCCCTTGTTTCAATGTTTCGCAGAAAAGGAATATCAAACGGAGTCGAAACGGAATGAAACCTTTGGGAGAGTTATTTTTGGAACGGAAGCAATCCAGAATACTATTTGTTCTAAAAATATGCTTTGAGTGGTAGCAATCATGGAAGACTAAATGATAGTTGAGTATGTGAAGTTTGCTGAATCAAAGCTCAGACATAGACTCTTCCTGAAAATAAGATGAATTGCAATTGTTTGATGACTGAGAACATAGTTTGTTAGTTTTCAAGGAAGTTTATGATCTATACTTTAACATGTGAATAGCTTGTTACTTGATCATGCAAATTTTTATGATATGAGCTACTGTTATGAAATTTAATGATGCTAGAAAAGGTGATTGAAATTATCATTGATCAAACTTGTTCACCTGCTAGCATTCACACTTCATAAATTCTTACTTTTATCATTTACCTACTCGAGGACGAGCAGGAATTAAGCTTGGGGATGCTGATACGTCTCCAACGTATCTATAATTTATGAAGTATTCATGCTATTATATTATCCATCTTGGATGTTTAATGGGCTTTACTATGCACTTTTATATTATTTTTGGGACTAACCTATTAACCCAGAACCCAGTGCCAGTTTCTGTTTTTCCCTTGTTTCAATGTTTCGCAGAAAAGGAATATCAAACGGAGTCGAAACGGAATGAAACCTTTGGGAGAGTTATTTTTGGAACGGAAGCAATCCAGAATACTATTTGTTCTAAAAATATGCTTTGAGTGGTAGCAATCATGGAAGACTAAATGATAGTTGAGTATGTGAAGTTTGCTGAATCAAAGCTCAGACATAGACTCTTCCTGAAAATAAGATGAATTGCAATTGTTTGATGACTGAGAACATAGTTTGTTAGTTTTCAAGGAAGTTTATGATCTATACTTTAACATGTGAATAGCTTGTTACTTGATCATGCAAATTTTTATGATATGAGCTACTGTTATGAAATTTAATGATGCTAGAAAAGGTGATTGAAATTATCATTGATCAAACTTGTTCACCTGCTAGCATTCACACTTCATAAATTCTTTCTTTTATCATTTACCTACTCGAGGACGAGCAGGAATTAAGCTTGGGGATGCTGATACGTGTCCAACGTATCTATAATTTATGAAGTATTCATGCTATTATATTATCCATCTTGGATGTTTAATGGGCTTTACTATGCACTTTTATATTATTTTTGGGACTAACCTATTAACCCAGAACCCAGTGCCAGTTTCTGTTTTTTCCCTTGTTTCAATGTTTCGCAGAAAAGGAATATCAAACGGAGTCGAAACGGAATGAAACCTTTGGGAGAGTTATTTTTGGAACGGAAGCAATCCAGAATACTATTTGTTCTAAAAATATGCTTTGAGTGGTAGCAATCATGGAAGACTAAATGATAGTTGAGTATGTGAAGTTTGCTGAATCAAAGCTCTGACATAGACTCTTCCTGAAAATAAGATGAATTGCAATTGTTTGATGACTGAGAACATAGTTTGTTAGTTTTCAAGGAAGTTTATGATCTATACTTTAACATGTGAATAGCTTGTTACTTGATCATGCAAAATTTTATGATATGAGCTACTGTTATGAAATTTAATGATGCTAGAAAAGGTGATTGAAATTATCATTGATCAAACTTGTTCACCTGCTAGCATTCACACTTCATAAATTCTTTCTTTTATCATTTACCTACTCGAGGACGAGCAGGAATTAAGCTTGGGGATGCTGATACGTCTCCAACGTATCTATAATTTATGAAGTATTCATGCTATTATATTATCCATCTTGGATGTTTAATGGGCTTTACTATGCACTTTTATATTATTTTTGGGACTAACCTATTAACCCAGAACCCAGTGCCAGTTTCTGTTTTTTCCCTTGTTTCAATGTTTCGCAGAAAAGGAATATCAAACGGAGTCGAAACGGAATGAAACCTTTGGGAGAGTTATTTTTGGAACGGAAGCAATCCAGAATACTATTTGTTCTAAAAATATGCTTTGAGTGGTAGCAATCATGGAAGACTAAATGATAGTTGAGTATGTGAAGTTTGTTGTATCAAAGCTCTGACATAGACTCTTCCTGAAAATAAGATGAATTGCAATTGTTTGATGACTGAGAACATAGTTTGTTAGTTTTCAAGGAAGTTTATGATCTATACTTTAACATGTGAATAGCTTGTTACTTGATCATGCAAATTTTTATGATATGAGCTACTGTTATGAAATTTAATGATGCTAGAAAAGGTGATTGAAATTATCATTGATCAAACTTGTTCACCTGCTAGCATTCACACTTCATAAATTCTTTCTTTTATCATTTACCTACTCGAGGACGAGCAGGAATTAAGCTTGGGGATGCTGATACGTCTCCAACGTATCTATAATTTATGAAGTATTCATGCTATTATATTATCCATCTTGGATGTTTAATGGGCTTTACTATGCACTTTTATATTATTTTTGGGACTAACCTATTAACCCAGAACCCAGTGCCAGTTTCTGTTTTTCCCTTGTTTCAATGTTTCGCAGAAAAGGAATATCAAACGGAGTCGAAACGGAATGAAACCTTTGGGAGAGTTATTTTTGGAACGGAAGCAATCCAGAATACTATTTGTTCTAAAAATATGCTTTGAGTGGTAGCAATCATGGAAGACTAAATGATAGTTGAGTATGTGAAGTTTGCTGAATCAAAGCTCTGACATAGACTCTTCCTGAAAATAAGATGAATTGCAATTGTTTGATGACTGAGAACATAGTTTGTTAGTTTTCAAGGAAGTTTATGATCTATACTTTAACATGTGAATAGCTTGTTACTTGATCATGCAAATTTTTATGATATGAGCTACTGTTATGAAATTTAATGATGCTAGAAAAGGTGATTGAAATTATCATTGATCAAACTTGTTCACCTGCTAGCATTCACACTTCATAAATTCTTACTTTTATCATTTACCTACTCGAGGACGAGCAGGAATTAAGCTTGGGGATGCTGATACGTCTCCAACGTATCTATAATTTATGAAGTATTCATGCTATTATATTATCCATCTTGGATGTTTAATGGGCTTTACTATGCACTTTTATATTATTTTTGGGACTAACCTATTAACCCAGAACCCAGTGCCAGTTTCTGTTTTTTCCCTTGTTTCAATGTTTCGCAGAAAAGGAATATCAAACGGAGTCGAAACGGAATGAAACCTTTGGGAGAGTTATTTTTGGAACGGAAGCAATCCAGAAGACTTGGAGTATACGTAAGGGAAGCAACGAGGAAGGCACGAGGCAGGGAGGCGTGCCCCCCCCCCGGCGCGCCCTCCACCCTCGTGGCTCCCCTGATCGACTTCTTTCGCCTATATATGTCCATATACCCTAAAAACATCAAGGAACATAATAGATCTGGAGTTCCGCCGCCGCAAGCCTCTGTAGCCACCAAAAACCAATCGGGACCCTGTTCCGGCACCCTGCCGGAGGGGGGATCCCTCACCGATGGCCATCTTCATCATCCCGGCGCTCTCCATGACGAGGAGGGAGTAGTTCACCCTCGGGGCTGAGGGTATGTACCAGTAGCTATGTGTTTGATCTCTCTCTCTCTCTCGTGTTCTTGAGGTGGTACGATCTTGATGTATCGCGAGCTTTGCTATTATAGTTGGATCTTATGATGTTTCTCCCCCTCTACTCTCTTGTAATGGATTGAGTTTTCCCTTTGAAGTTATCTTATCGGATTGAGTCTTTAAGGATTTGAGAGCATTTGATGTATGTCTTGCGTGGGATACCCGTGGTGAGAATGGGGTATTCTATTGATCCACTTGATGTATGTTTTGGTGATCAACTTGCGGGTTCCGCCCATGAACCTATGCATAGGGGTTGGCACACGTTTTCGTCTTGACTCTCCGGTAGAAACTTTGGGGCACTCTTTGTAATTCTTTGTCTTGGTTGAATAGATGAATCTGAGATTGTGTGATGCATATCGTATAATCATGCCCACGAATACTTGAGGTGACATTGGAGTATCTAGGTGACATTAGGGTTTTGGTTGATTTGTGTCTTAAGGTGTTATTCTTGTACGAACTCTTGAATAGATCGATCCAAAAAAAAAACTTTGAGGTGGTTTCGTACCCTACCATAATCTCTTCGTTTGTTCTCCGCTATTAGTGACTTTGGAGTGACTCTTGTTGCATGTTCAGGGATAGTTATATGATCCAATTATGTTATTATTGTAGAGAGAACTTTCACTAGTGAAAGTATGAACCCTAGGCCTTGTTTCCTAGCGTTGCAATACCGTTTACGCTCACTTTTATCATTAGTTACCTTGCTGTTTTTATATTTTCAGATTACAAAACCTATATCTACCATCCATATTGCACTTGTATCACCATCTCTTTGCCGAACTAGTGCACCTATAATTTTTACCATTGTATTGGGTGTGTTGGGGACACAAGAGACTCTTTGTTATTTGGTTTGCAGGGTTGCTTGAGAGAGACTATCTTCATCCTATGCCTCCCACGGATTGATAAACCTTAGGTCATCCACTTGAGGGAAATTTGCTACTGTCCTATAAACCTCTGCACATGGAGGCCCAACAACGTCTACAAGAAGAGGGTTGCGTAGTATACATCACCAACCCCATCTATCAAACAAGAATTACTCATGAGAATGCAACAAAGAAAGCTAGCAATGCAAATGATGACAAAATTGAAGAAAGTCAACTTATGTGACTATGGACTCCAACCCCACTTTGATTCCGGCTAACCAGAGAAGAATAGTGGTCGACATACTTGTTCACGTTGACTTGAATGGTGGACCATCTACGTTGGAGAGAGGTCTTATTGTGGGTGGCATGGATAGGGTTCGACCCCACATATTTCTTATGTTCATGGTAGTGCTTGTGAATCTTTTCCCTGTATTTGTTTCCCTTTTGGTCCGTTCCACATGTAGGGTACATACTTGTGGCCAACCAAGCTTGAACCAACAAAACATCCTCACGGGTTGTATCGACAGCTCCGAACGACAAGAATTATGTTACCGGAGGACTCTAACTGACTGACCAGTCACCTAATTCTTGGGACATCTATGACAAAGCCACAGACTCATGGTGCTCGCACAAGAACCCGATGCACACCCCCTGACATTGTCAATTCCGCGTCATTGGATGATGAGCTGGTGACCATCCACAAGGCGTCCTAGAACATGATGTACTTTGCGGGTATATACGACCCGGTCGACCAGTCCTGGAGGGGCAAGGAGAATGAGATTCCCCTGTGCTGGTATGCCCGAGGGTAATTGTTGATGGGACGCTCTACATGCTCAACCAGTTCCTTGGCAGCAAGTTGATGATGTGGCTGAACGAGACCAAGGAGTGGGTGATAGTTGGCAGGTTGTCGGACAAGCTCGTGCACCCGCTTTGCGAGTTCATGGCTATCGAGAGGAAGATCTTCGTGATCGGCCGGGGGACTGAGCACGGTGACCATCCTTGTGTTGTCGTCGACATGCTGCTCATAGAGCATGACTTCTCGCCGGAGAAGTGCAGTGTCATCACCATTTGAAGACCACTTGTTACCTGGGTTGCTTGTACTGCGAACTGAAATAATTGTGGACGTTTTACTTTTCTTCTAGCTGTATATCGACTTGTATATTTTGGTGAGATGGTTGTACATTGACTTTTTACTCTTAACATGTTGAAAGAAAAGGGTTGTTTAATCGTGTAGTTGAATGTGAACAAGTTCTGACCGTAACAGGCTTTTGCGCTCACATTACGTCAACAGTTTTCGCCCTGTCCCCTCGTTGAAAACTGAAACAATGTATCATTCGGTGGATAAGAAGGGAATATACACAAGTTGAACACGCACCTTGGGAGGGCACTTACATGGGAAGAGGTGCCTATATGGACACATGGGAAAGGGACGCGACCTTACGAACACATGGGAAAGGGACGCGACCTTACGAACACATGCGTTCCTACGGCGTTTGGACAATTTAGCCAATTTCTAACAAGAGTAAAAATGGAGGAAAGAGGATAGGTGGGAACAACTTGTGGAGGCGAGGTAAGACTCACGGTAAGCATATTTGAGGAAGTAATGCCCAAGATGCTCTTGTGGCTTGCTCAGTTTCATTGTGCCACAACGGAGAGTTGTCACGGTAACGCCAAAAGAGGACTCCAAGGATACTCGGTTCGTCCAAGTTCCAATCAAATTCCCTATGCATCTCCCCGAAAAATTGCACTATCTGACTAGTGACATTCATCATGCTCATCATTGTTGCCCTCCTCATACACTTGGTGATGCTTTCTCCCTCTAGAAACTAAATGTGATTCTGCTATACAAGGTATTGGTTATTTATAGAAGGTGAGTGAATGGACATGGTGTGTGGTCCAGAGATCATTCCTTCACCAAACATTACATGACGGTTGTTGTGGCCATTCATTTCTAACCCTTGTGACATTTTTTCAGGTGATGCAATTGTCAAAGAACCATTGACGCTTTGTGATGCCCATCTACGGTTTAAGCAACCTAAAAATGAATAGTATTGCACAAACAAGGACAAAGCAACGATTACGAAGTGGAACAACGAAGAAATAAAATTCTTGTTTTGTATGAGGAAGTAGGAGAAAATCCTATTGTATATTATTAAAAAGTTATAAGTTGTAAAGAAAAAAAATATTTTGCTTGATTTCCATCGCGATACAAAAATAAATATACGTGCTACCCAAACCCTATTCGTAAGAACATCTATAGCCGGACTAGCATATCCGCCTCCTAAACATCCGCGGACGCACACGGGCACCACTCCGGAGAACGTCAGACGGCCCCTCAAAAGTTGTATCGAACGATCACACTCATCATATCAAAAACCTCAAACCCATGCATGTCAATCTTATAGCACAAATTCATCACCAATTCAACAATGCAACAAAGGAAGATGAACCACAATTCAACAATTCAAACATGCCAAAATGAAACTCAGTGTCCGAGTCGCATCCGACAAACATGATGAATCACTTGACACTCGTCATCTGGCTCACGTCCACGGATGTCGTGGCCGCTCTCGACCCCTCGTACTCACTACGCGGGTTGATCTCCTTCCCCACCTCAAGCCAATTCTGGCCTTCGGGATCCAAGACGCTTGCGTCGACCAACATTATCCTCAAATTCTATGTGTCCCGAGCAAGTTGCAACCTCTCCTACAACTTCTTCCTCCTCGTCATCTAATCCAATCGATTGTTGGGAGCTTGATCCACCATTTCTCTTCAACCTCTTGTTGTTGTTATTGAGGTCATCGACAAGTTGCTACTACTTTGGTTTGCTATTCAATTTCAACAAACAATAACTTAAAGTGATGGCTTCTTCTCGTTTTGTTGGTACGAAGTGGCTGCCAACCCCATCTATCAAACAAGAATTACTCATGAGAATGCAACAAAGCTAGTAATGTAAATGATGATAAAACATAGAAAGTCAACTTACTTGACTATTGATCCCACTTTGATTCCGGCCAACCAAAGAAGAATAGTGGCCGACATACTTGTTCAGGTTGTCTTGAATGGTGGACCATCTATGTTGGAAGAGGCCTCATTGCAGGTGGCATGGATAGGGTTCGGGTCCACATATTTCTATTGTTCATGGTAGTGCTTGTGAATCTTTTCCCAGAACTTGTTTCACTTTTGTTCCGTTCCACATATAGGGTCCATGCTTGTGTCCAACCAAGCTTGAACCAACAAAATATCCTCACGGGTTGTATGGGAAGCTCTGAACGACAAGATTTATGTTATCAGAGGACTCAGATTGACAGACTAGTCACCTAATTCTTGGGACATTGTCAACTTCTGGTGCTCGCACAAGAACCCGATGCTCACCCCTAATATTGTCAACTTCATGGCATTGGCTAATGAGCTGGTGACTATCCACAAGGCATCTTTGAATGGGATGCACTTTGCGACTATATATGACCCGGGTCGACCAGTCTTGGAGGGGCAAGGAGAATGAGATTGCCCTGTGCTGGTCTGGCCTGACGGTGGTCATTGACGGGATGCTCTACATGCTCGACCAGTCCCTCGGCACCAAGCTGATGATGTGACCGAACGAGACCAAAGAGTGGGTTATGGTTGGCAGGCTGAAGGACAAGTTCACCCGCCCGCCCTACAAGCTCATCGCCATCGGCGGGAAGATCTATGTGATCGGCAGGGGCTGAGCATGGTGACCATCAACATGTACACAACAGTCAGGGTGGACGGGTTCCTGATCTCCTCACCGACAGGCCGGCTAATGGAGCATGACTGCCCACCGGAGAAGTGCGGGGTCATCACCAGAAGCCCATCTACTACCTGGGTTGCTTGTACTGCATACTCAAATAAGAGTGGGCGTTTTCCTTCTCTGGCTATATATCGACTTAGTGTGAGTAAATTCCTTGAGATGGCTGTACATCGACTTTTAACTTGAACATGAACAAAGAAAAGCTGAGGTTGTTTATTCCTTGGTGAGTTGTATATGTACTGTTGAATGTGAGTAAATTCTGACCGTAACAGGTTTTTGCTCTCACTTTCACATTATGTCGACAGGTTTCGCCTTGTCCCCTCGTTGAAAACCAAAACAATGTCATGATTCAATGGTATGGATTTCCAACCCCCTCCCCCAACCAGAATGTTGATCGTACAACCCATCACAACCAGGCACAATGGAAGTAGGTGAGAGAACACTCACGGTAAGCATCCTTTCATTGTACCACATGATAGTTTATGATACCACTCTTGTGAACAATAACAATAACTTTAGAAGAGGACTCCAGAGATCCTTGGTACATCAAAACTCCAATCAAATTCCCAATGTATTTCATTCCCTAGAAAATTGCACTCTCTGACTGGTGACACTAGTCATGCTCATCATTGTTGCCCTCCTCACACACTTGGTCATGCTTTCTCCCTCTAGCAACTAAATGTGATTCTGCTACACATGCAGTAGTTATTTATAGAATATACGTGGATGGACATGATGTGTTGGGCCATACATCATCCCTTCACCAAACTTCACATGATGGTTGTTGTGTCCATTCATTTCTACCCCGTGTGACATTTAGTTCCGACAGCAGGTGATGCAATTGTTGAAGAACTATTGACTCTTTGTGGTGCCCATCTACGGTTTAAGCAACCCAAAACTGAATATTGCAACAAACAACGACAAATCAACCATTGCTAAGTGGAGCAATAGATAAATAAAACTTGTTTTTATGAGAAAGTAGGAGAATATCCTACTGTATATTATCAAAAAGTTATAAGTATTTAAGGAAACACTTTTTGTTTACATCAAACTACTCTTTATTACAAGATTATCATCATATTATCTTTTACAAGTTTATCAACAGTCTCTAAGGGTGGATCTTCTATCCATTCCGCACTGACCTTACTTCTAGTAGTTTGGCTAAATCATGGGCAACACAATGTAGTCTTTCTAGGAGCATGCTCAAAAATAATATGCGGGATATCACACGCAAGGTGATATATATCATCAAAAACTGCCACCGATAGACCGAAAGAACGACCTTCATTCTTCATTATCTCTATCACCTCGATGTTGTCGGACTTCACCTCTATGCGGTTACACCCTACTATAGTTGCCAAATTGAGACCAAATGGTAAGGCCACTGCCTCGGCCATAAGCGCATCTCCGCACCAATCGATTTCCCCGTTCCCTGCTGCGACGAATCTGCCATTCGAGTCTCTAATGTCAGGGCCATACGAGCCATTGAGTAAGTCTGGATCAAAAGCCCCTTCCATCTTTAGCATCACATAGTTGCTCCTTGGTATTTCCCAGCCATGTCGCTTGATCGTCGCCTTTGCATCACTCGCCAGAGTATATTAGCAACCAAATCTCTGATTGCCATTGCTATAAACTTAGGTTACTGGACCTTTTCATTATGCACTAACTTACTCCTCTCCCACCATAAATACTAGGAACCAATAGCAACTGCTTTTGTTGAATTTCCCATATCACGGATCACACATTCTTTAGCTCGTTGTAGCAATAACTATTCTAGCACAACTTCTCCCGTATGATCCACATCGAATACTTTATCAATAGAAAATTCCAAACCTAGTAACCGCCATACCTCTGTAGTTTTTGCACAAATGAATAATAGGTGCTTGGTATCCTCCGCTCCTATATCGCACGTAGGACATAGCGCACTGACTTTTATATGTATGTTAGCCAAAGTCACCCGACATGGTGGCGATCTTAACAAACTTTGTCAGAGGAAAATTTAACCTTGGCAGGATAACTTAAGCTCCAGATCGTCCCCCGTATTGGTGAATCCCGTGAAGGTCTGGCTGTATTTTCTGCTGATATTTTATGTGCATATTGGTTGTGACACTTCGCAAAGTGTGCCGATCTCACTGAGAATCTCCCATTTTTGCACAATTCCCATGCTACTAAGTCCAACATATCAAATTCAGGCAACAGAATCACAAGATCGGCTGACACCTGGGACGTAGCTGCTCGAGTAGAATTTTTTATATTTTTTATTATTGAGACGGAGCATGGTTTCAACTAGGTTGTGGTCTGTCTAGCCTAGGCTTCTATTTTACGTTGACCACATGACTAGCCCAGCTATTTCTTCTTTATGAAAATGGCTAGCCCAGTTTATTTTTTCTGAAGAATACCCAATCCAGGCCTACTTATTTTTCTGTGCCATGCTGGGCTGCAACTCTTTCAAGATGACTGCAAATAATAAAAGTAATATGAAATGGCTTGCAAATATAAAAAACACACGACAAATTGGCAATTACTTTCAAATTTCTGAAAATTTTCATAATTTTATATTCCAATTTCACTGGGCTTTAACCTAATTTAAATATATCTACAAAGTACTTTAAATCTGGCTCAACATTTCGGTATTAAAAATAGTTTAGATCCCACCTAAATGTGCAAAATTTCATTTAAATTTTTAACCCTGGCCCTGGCCAACAAAAAGAAAACGGATTGCAATAAATTGCATAAGAAGTTGCAAATGAGCTGTAAATTATAAAAAAAATTAGGGAATGGGCTGACTTGGGGGCCTATTAAGTTGACGTGTATGCAAGAATTTTTTACTTCTTATATACATCAAC
Source organism: Triticum aestivum (assembly GCF_018294505.1). Taxonomy (NCBI): domain Eukaryota; kingdom Viridiplantae; phylum Streptophyta; class Magnoliopsida; order Poales; family Poaceae; genus Triticum; species Triticum aestivum. The sequence continues at coordinate 19,289,117 of NC_057811.1, forward strand.
AAACGATTCTACCAGAGGTTACCGTTGGATGTCTATCCAATGGCCCTCGTGCTTCTTCAATCTTTGATCTTCTTGCTTCAGCCGCGAAATCCAGCGCCGGCGGGACTGCCTGCTCCCGCTTCCCGTGGCCGGTTGTGCTGCCGCGCAGGCCTCACCGCCCCCTACTACTCCCACCGCTGGCCAGGTCATCCCTCTACTCACCCACATTCCTCCACTGTTGTGGCTTCGCCGCCTCTGGGTCATTCCCCTCCTTGGTGTCGCCGTCATCCATCGCGTTGGTGTTCTCGGCATGGCGTGGGCAACGTTGCCAAGAAACGACAACATCGGAAGAGGGATGTACATGGAGAGGCTGACAGTTGGGACCCACATGGTCCATGGCCGGACGCAAGCAAGTATTCCTTATTACGCCAAAAAAATGAATCCTCCCCATGACAGCTAGCTAGGACCCACCAGCTATATCTCGGCACGGAAGGAAGTGCCTCTTTATTAAGTGAAAAATAACGATTTCTCCCCATGATAGCTTGGTCCCACCAGATTTGGAGGGTGACTTGTGGCCCTACTAAGTTGACGCGTGTGCAAGGCTTTGTCAACTTAGTCAACAAACGATTCTATCACCAGTGACCGTTGGATTGTTAACATCCAACAGTCGGCCTGCTTCTTCAACCCCTGATTTTCTTGCTCCAGCCGTCCAAACCACCACGTGCTCCTGCCTCCCGTGGCCGGTTGTGCTGCCGCACAGGCCCCACCGCCCCTACTTCTCCCACCGCTGGCCAGGGCATCCCTCTACTCAGCCACACCCGCTGTTATTCTACGGCGACGACAACCTCACACAGCAGCCGAACCAGTCAACCCTCGTAATACCCTCTTCGTGTTCCTAGGCTCCGCGTCGTTCCCTGCCTCACCGTCGTCCAACGCCTGGGTGCTATCAGCGCGACGTGGTCAACGTGCTCAACGAACGACAACCATCTGAAGAGTACTGTTCACAGTGAGGCTGACAGATGGACCCACCAGCTACATCTTCGCACGCAAGGAAGTGCCTCCTTATTACGGGCAAAAAAAAGAATCCTCCCCCTGTCAGCTCGGACCCACCATCAATATCTTCTTACGCAAGGAAGTGCCTTCTTATCCTCCCTGACAGCCGGGACCCACCCGATCAAAGCGTACCTAGCGTTGTCATTCTGGTCGCAAACATGTACGTACATGCTGGTCCATCAGTCTATCTGCCACAATGAACCGTGGCCCAGTAAGGAGCGGTAGTTGTTCAGCAGTCCCGTCTATATCGTGTACACGTACCTACAACCACGCTGCAAGAAAGTAAATACGGCTACGTGAGTACATACGGGCGGGGTCTCGAACGCCTACTCATGCATATGTACGGCCAGGGCACGTGTACATGGAGAGGCAACGAATGGCAGCAACGGCGTCCTATTCATCGGAAGCCAGCCGGCTGAGTCAGAACGGAGAAACTGCGTCGTGTTCATTGCGAACCAACCGGCTTGGACGGAACAGCCGAAACGGGGTCTGGCGTACCGCGGTACGGAGGAAACGGCCTCTGTTTCATCGACTACGGTCGAAACGGGGTGCTACTGATCGGGAGGGGTGTGGCCTACCGCAAAACGGAGGAAACGGACTTGTGTTGGAGCGCATACGGCCGAAACGGGGTCTTGTTTATCGGGAGGGGTGTGGCGTACCGCAAAACAGGACTCCACGGGCTACTGTTCATCCATCGTCTACTGCCTCGCTCCAGCCTCCACAATCTACTGTTCATCCACCGTCGGCTTCCTCCAGCCTCCACCTACTACTGTTCATCCACCGTCGACTTCCTCCAGCCTCCAAGGGTTACTGTTCATCCACGGGGTCCTGTTCATGCAGCCTCCACCGGCTACTATTCAATCAGCCATCCACGGGGTCCTGTTCATCCACCCCCACATCTCCTTGATCAGGGTCCTGTTCATCCAGCGGCAACGGCCTCTACTACCTCGGAGTCCTGTTCATCCAACCCCCACCGGGACTGTTCATCCAACCCCCAACAACAGTCACTGTTCATCAAGAGGCAGCAGGTTCAGTCGGCTTCAGTTAGCAGAAGTAGCAAAGAAATCGCTCGATCGGGTTCAGTTAACAGCCAAGGGATCGATCGCTCGCTCGGGTTCAGTAATGTAGCCAGTGCAATCGCTCGGGTTCTGTAAGCGAACGACTAGTTCGAATTTAGTTAGAGCCCAACGCCTCGCACACACGCGCGTACGTGTACGAGAGAAACACGCAAACCTCCGTGCATCGCTCGGCCCCGACCACCAACCGTAGCCGAGAACTCCCCGATATTTTCCTCGTCCTTGCTTCTAGCACGACTTTTTTCATCATGGACGACCCAAAAAATGTCATGCAGCTGCGTCCCGGCCCGCCCAGGACGAAAAACCCATTTTTTCATGATTTTTTATCATAGAAGTAGGAGCCCACCACAGCTATGATGATACGTGCTTTTGTCACAATTATCGTCATAGAAGTGCCATAAGCATGACAGAAAAAAAAATCGTTCTTATGTTCTCCACTAGATAAGAACTTTGGAGTGATTCTTCATCGCACGTTGAGGGATGGTTATATGATGCAATTATATTAGCATTGTTGAGAGACTCCACTAGCGAAAGTACGGACCCTAGACCTCATTTTCAAGCATTGCATTACCGTTTGTGCTCTCTTTTGTTACTTGCTACATTGCTGTTTTTATTTTACTATTACAAAAATCAATATCTACTATCCATATTATACTTGTATCACCATCTCTTCGTCGAACTACTGCATCTATACAATAGAGCATTGTATTTGGTGTGTTGGGACACAAGAGACTCTTTGTTATTTGGTTGCAGGGTTGTTTGAGAGATACCATCTTCATTCTACGCCTCCCACGGATTGATAAACCTTAGGTCATCCACTTGAGAGAAAATTGTTACTGTCCTATAAAACTATGTGCTTGGAGGCCCAACACAAGTCTACAAAAATAAAGTTGCGTACTAGACATCAGTGTGCAATAGGCTGGATGCCAACCTGGGGGCTGTGGCGGCTAGGGCTCGCTCAGGACGGGGCGGGTCATCTCCCTTGACTCGCTCCGTCCCGGTTCGATCCCCAGCCTCGACGGCCCGCAAGAGCAGACGCCCACGGGACAACGGTGTGCCTATCACGGATCGGGCTGCTCGGCGGACTGTCGCGCGTGATGCAATTCCTGCAGGTACCTCTTCCCCTGTCTCTCCTGTTAGACTTGTCCTACCTTCCTTGCCTGATAATCACTGCTTGCAAGTTATTTTTTACTCTGGTTCTGTTTTCGATGGATCGGCTGGTTCCTGTCCTTCTTATTGGTGGGGATTTTAATTCGTTGCGTGATCCTTCAGATAAAATAATGGAAACTTCTCCCGGCCTTTGGCGGAGGCCTTTAATGATTTTATTGCTGATTCTGCTCTTTGTGAGATCCCTAGGGTCGGCATCCGATTCACTTGGTCTAATCACCAGCTTAACCCTGTGCGTTCAGTACTCGACCGCATGTTCGTCAACCATGCTTGGGATGTCTCTTGCCCCCGTGCGTCTCTGACTTCGCAGCCTCATGTGGGCTCGCATCATTGTCCACTTCTGTTAGACTCCGAGCTTCATTCTACTTTTATTTCCTATAGATTTCATTTCGGTTCTTCCTGGTTGTTGGTGGATGGCTTTGTCCCTCTCGTCACTTTCAAAATCGTGCACTGGCTCTCTAACATCCCCCACTCTTTTTGTCCCATGGACGACTGGCACTTTTGCTCTTATCATCTTAGAAAATTCCTTCGTGGCTGGGACTGCAACCAGGATTGCCACGACCATCAAAATTAAGGTTGACCTTCTTGGCCAAACTAAAGCTCTCGATGTCGAGGCGGATTCGGTCGGGCTTTCCCAGTCTGGCTGGGAGCAACACTATGATTTAGAAGGTTCGCCGATGCAGGTTTTTAGGCAGGAGGAGGCTTACTGGATGCTCAAGGGCGACTTGCTTTTAGCCTATTTTTTTGCTATTGCCAATGGGAGGCGGCGCCGGTGCCTGATCGATAGCCTTGTGATTAACAACGTTAGGATCTCGGACCCTGATTTGATTCTTTCTCATGTTTGGGGCTTCTTTTCTTCCCTCATGGCCGAAAAGCCAGTATGAGACCTCCGTATTTCTTAGTCCCTCTGGTCGAATAGGGATCGTGTCTCTGGGGATGAGAACGATGCTCTTTTGCTTCCTCTCTCTCATGATGAGGTTGAGGCCTCTGTCATGACCTCTAAGTCACATGTTATTAAGTGGGATACCCACTAAACTATTTGGCGAATACGTCTTGTGACGTATCATTTCAGAGCTCCGTTACGGTGATTGGGGCAGTACTGGGAGTACTTTCGTGTACTTACCCCTTCAATTTTTATTAGCCGTCCGATCTGGTGGGGGATTAAAAATGAATAAACCTAATTAGTTTAATCAGAGAAGGGCATAATGGTCCAGGGTAAAATAATTTTTTTTCAACCGATCACGTCCACGACCAGAACCACGTCTAGATCTAGTAGCTCGGTCAAGTCCTCCTTCTCGTCCTCATCCTTCTGTCCGACGAGCCCGGCGAGAGGAACCAATTCACCGTCGTCAGCGTCATTCTCGTCCTCCTCGTGGTCCACTTCACTATAAAAGACGTGGTCGGCGGCAGGAAGAAAAATAAGGCGTGACATCTGCGGCGGCAGTGTTGGTGGCGACGGCAGCGGCGCTATAGGAGAAAGCCCCCCGCTGATCCCATCACTTCCGGACTTGCATCCTAAGGTATGAATCGCCCGAATCTCTAGTTACTTTGATTCGTAGCCTGCACTTCCTACTTAGATTTGTTTAGTCATCATCGATTTAGGTTTCCCTAGTGCATGCAATTCAATTTAGAATTTTTCATCATCCATGGTCACTTCACTAGTTTACGGGGGACCCAGTTTATGGACGTTTATGATTGCTTGCCATAACATGTACAAGGAGCAAAGTTTAAAATTCCATGCAAAATTTCGTACTGGGTTTTGCATGCATTTATGTTTGTCCTTTCAGTTTTTTATTCATCCGAATTGTGATGCAGGAAGACATGGCGGATGTAAGTCATGAGTCAATGATGGAGTACTATCATATTGCCAACAAGATGTTTAATAGTGAGGATGAAGGGTATACATTCTATAACAAATATGGTCCTGAGAAAGGTTTTAGTGTCCGGAGAAGCTATGTCGAGTGGGATGGATCCAACTGCCATATAATTTGAAGGAATTTTGTGTGTAGTCGTGAAGGGGTTCATGAAGAGAAGCACATGAAGAGGAAGATGGAAGATAGAAAGAGGAGGCCACGGAGTATAACTCGTGTAGGGTGTAAAGCTAAATTGGTGATTGCAAGACAGGAGGAAACAGGTCAGTGGTTTGTCAAGGATTTCATCGATGAACACAACCATCCTCTAGCCCCACAAGATCTGTCGTGTCTTTTGCGTTCACACAGAAGAATTAGCGATGAGCAGAAAGCGGACATTGCAGACATGGAAAAAGCTGGGATCAGAAAACACCATATTATGGATATTATGTGCATGCAATACGGTGGATATGATGAGGTTGGATGCATTATGAGGGACATTTACAATTTCTGCCATGCTAACAAGCAGGAAACAATTTCTTCCGGGGATGCTCAAACGGTGATCAATCACATGGTGGCGAGGCAAGAGCAAGATTCAGATTTTTTCTTCAGGTACTTGGTTGATGAAGCTGGCCATCTGAAGGGACTGTTCTGGTGTGATAGTCAATCCCGACTTGACTACGAGGCTTTCGGAGACGTTATTGTTTTTGATAGCACATACAGAACCAATAAGTACAATCTGCCATTTGTGCCGTTTGTCGGGTTGAATCACCACCGCAGCACCGTTATTTTTGCATGTGGTATCATTTCACATGAAACAAGCCAGGCATACGAGTGGATGTTACGGACCTTTTCTGATGCTATGGGACAGAAGCATCCTATATCTGTGATCACGGATGGGGACCTTGCAATGCAGAGAGCAATCAGGGTGGTGTGGCCTGACTCAAACCATAGGCTCTGTATATGGCACATTCAGCAGAACATTGTACGCCATCTGCATGATGACGCGGTAAAGGAGGAATTCAGATCTTTCATATATGATACATCTTCCATTGAAGAGCATGAGAGAAAATGGTTACACTTATTACAACAGAATAAAGTAACCAGTGAGGACTCCTGGCTGCATTAGATGTATAAGATGAGAAAACTATGGTGTGCTCCCTATCTTGAGGGCCGTTGTTTCCTAGGATTGAGCAGCAATCAGTGGAGTGAGAGTTTAAACTCGGTGCTACATACGCATCATGAGGCTAAGATGACGTTGTTTCAAATGCTAGAGAACTATGAGCATTGCCTTGCGTCGCGACGCTTGAACGAGGCTCTCCAAGACGTCGAGGCCTTGCAGTCCGTTCCGTTCACAAAGGAAAATGCTTCAGTTCTTGAGAAACACGCCGCGAAAGTTTTCACTCCTGGTGTGTTTAAGTTGGTTTTATGGAGCATAGATGCTGTCAACAAATGTGAGATCAGAGAGGTACTTGATACAGCAGAGGTTACCACATACGTTGTGTCTAAGAAGGAATGAATGGATAAAAAGATCGAAGTGCGCACGGAGTCGAAGGAAGGTCTGCTTCGCAGTATCAGTTATTCTTGCCGCAAATTGGAATGCGCAGGCACACCATGTTCCCACATATTTTACATATTGGGAATTTTACAAGAAGAAACACTGTCCAGGTGTTGTGTTCCCTCTAGGTGGACAATGAGTGCGAAATGTGCATTCGCACCGACCAGAAAGAGTGAGATGTTTAGTCACGCAGCATGTTTCAAGGCATGCCACTCTGATGAGGCGTTTCAGCATCTAAAAAGGGTTTTGAAGGGACAAGATGTTTGCAAGGGATCAACAAGTGAACAAGCTGATAGCAATGGATCAACTAATGCTCAGGGTACCAGCATTAGGTTTGGCCCGTTGATGCCACAATTGGCTAACCTTGATGGTGAAGGTTTCAAAAAGGTTCTGGATCCCGTGCATGTGCCAGGCCGAGGTGCTCCGAAGAAAAGGCTACAGGCAAGGATGAAGAAAATCAGAACAAAGGGTAGATGTAGCTATTTTCATGAGGCAGATGGTAACAATCGACGTACGTGCGCCAAATTGATAGAGGTACCTAATATGCCGTAATTTAATGTTTTAATGTGTCCAAATATATTCCATGGCATTAATAATATCCTTATGTGCAGGATCTCAAAGCAGAACTATGATAGCTATAACATTGTGCGCATGGTCGGACAGCAAGTACGTCGACGATCAACCTGATGTTGGCGTGTGCATTGTCGTCTATGTCTAGTATCGTGTGACCTTTTCTCTAAAATACTTCATTCTGTCAGTTAGTGACTTCCTCATAATGTATGACTCAGCTATTTGGTTGTCCACTCCCTTGTAACAGTATTAGTTTGGGATATTATTTTTCATTTTATATGTGAGTTTTTCAAGTGCAACCTCAAGAATCATGGTTTCTTCGTGGCCAGCGTGTAGCTTGTTTATGTTGCACGATAAAATTTGGAAATAGATGTAATGGAGGAATTATATTTCGCTCCTGAAAAAAAAGCCGATAAATCCGAAAAATACATTAGTCATCCATGTTCTCCAATTGAAGAATATACAAGATGAATACAGATGATGAATCATACTCATCCTCATATCCTCCACGTAGAGTGCAAGGAAAACTGCTTGCGACTTCTTATCACAGTGTGTTTGTATCTGCATGTACAACTCACCATGCTACAGGGAAGCCAGGCGAACAAAACAGTGAAAACGGTGAAGAAACTGGTGAAGAAATCGTTCCGGGCGGGTTATATCGCGTGTGCCGCGGCGTGGGGAACATATCCTCCTCAGGATTTCTGTCACAGAGGCCCAAGCAATTGTCTCCGGGATCAGCACCAGGTGACAGCTGCGGATCCGCGGCAGGTCGACCAGACGCGCCAGCCGCAGTCGGCTGCACGCGCGCCTCCGACCCGCCGCTCGACACACGGCCACCTCGGACTTTGCGAGGCGCGCCCTCCGGCCCGCATGAATCACCGGCGGCCACGCGGCAACCCGATAATGGTCAGGGACGCACGCGCTTTACGGCCCAGCTCGTGTGCTACAAGCGGCGCCCCGGCGTTCGCCAGGCGGACGTGGAGACAGCCCCTGACTCCAGTGGGCCTGCGGCATCCAGGGCTCATGATGAGTGTGCGAGCCGCCCTTGATCTTCTGCGGCTCCCCTCTCACCAGCGCCTCGGCCCGCTGCCACACAAGATCAGGACCGCCCGGAACCGGCTGCTGCAGGCTAATCTGCCTCGGATTCCGTCGCTGTCCTGTCTCCAGAAAGGGCTACGGGATCTTCTGCGGCCACGAACTCTCCTGCACCTCAATGGTCCCTCCGGAATGCGGTGATTTTTTCAACCACCTCCAAATCACCTCAATTTTTGTACACATGATCTCTTGCACAAACAAAGCTAGGTTTCCAAGTTTTTATATTTTTTGATTTTTTTTGAATTTATACTGCCCTCTAGACTGACTGATCATAACATCGTCTATACCTCTAGGGGGCATTGTAAAATATTTTTTCCCAAATTTTCTTTCATAGACATGTTTGGCACATGTGGGTCACCGTGTAAAAGAAAAATTGGGTGATTTGGAGGTGGTGGAAAAAATCACCTTTGTTCAAAAAATGGCTTAAGTTAGACCAAATGGTCCCTCCGGAATGCGGTGATTTTTTCGACCACCTCCAAATCACCTCAATTTTGGCACACATTCTCTCTTGCACAAACAAACCTAGGTTTCCAAGGTTTTATATTTTTTTCAATTTTTTTAATTTATGCTGTCCTCTAGACTGACTGATCATAACATCGGTCTATACCTCAAGGGGGCATTGTAAATTTTTTTTTTCCAAATTTTCTTTCATAGACATGTTTGGCACATGTGGGTCACCGTGTAAAAGAAAAATTGGGTGATTTGGAGGTGGTGGAAAAAATGACCTTTGTTCAAAAAATGGCTTAAGTTACACCAAATGGTCCCTCCGCAATGCGGTGATTTTTTCGACCACCTCCAAATCACCTCAATTTTGGCACAAATGATCTCTTGCACAAACAAAGCTAGGTTTCCAAGGTTTTATATTTTTTTGAATTTATACTGTCCTCTAGACTGACTGATCAAAACATCGGTCTATACCTCAAGGGGGCATTGTAAAATAATTTTTTTCCAAATTTTCTTTCATGGACATGTTTGGCACGTGCGGGTCACCATGTAAAAGAAAAATTGGGTGATTTCGAGGTGGTGAAAAAAATCATCTTTGTTCAAAAAATGGCTTAAGTTAGACCGAATGGTCCCTCCGGAATGCGGTGATATTTTCGACCACCTCCGAATCACCTCAATTTTGGCACACATGATCTCTTGCACAAACAAAGCTAGGTTTCCAAGGTTTTATATTTTTTTGAATTTTTTTGAATTTATACTGTCCTCTAGACTGACTGATCATAACATCGGTCTATACCTCAAGGGGGCATTGTAAACTATTTTTTTTCCAAATTTTCTTTCATAGATATGTTTGGCACATGTGGGTCATCGTGTAAAAGAAAATTTTGGTGATTTGGAGGTGGTGGAAAAAATCACCTTTGTTCAAAAAATGGCTTAAGTTAGACCAAATGGTCCCTCCGGAATGCGGTGATTTTTTCGACCACCTCCAAATCACCTCAAATTTGGCACACATTATCTCTTGCACAAACAAAGCTAGGTAAGTCAGTAAGCATGTGTTAAATTTTGTTGACTAATTTCAATATGAATGCAAAAAATGCCCACCTGCCCTACCAGAGGCAGGAGTTTTTATACAGCACGGCCTGTATACGACTAGGAACCCAACAGTTTATGGGCCAGGATACAGGCCCGGGGTGTAGATTACTCTTCTGCTGGTAGGCCCAACGGGGCAGAGAGCATGAAAATTAGGCAAAGTACTGCCTGCATATGAGAGGAGGTTGAGTGGGGATGCACAGCCGGGTATATAAGCTGGTACGTCTCCCTCTCGCTCGGCGAGGTGGGACTAAACTCCCACCAGGCTTTCACAGGCCAGCCTATCCCGCGTGCTGGACCACGCATGGGTCTAGATGTCTAGGCTGGCCCATGCTTTTCCTTTTGTTTATTTTTCCCTTTTCCTTTTGTTTACATAAAAATTACCTGACCACTCAAAAAATAACATGAAAGTTACATGACGCCTCAAAAAATAACATACAAAAAATTCAAAAGGTATTTTTATCAAACACAGCTTTTTAAATATTTATATTTTCTTTTCTTATAAATAAGTGACATTTTCAAAATTCTAATAAGTAGGATAATATAACTTTATTAAAGATATATATTACATCTTATTTCAAATTCTCTTCTTTGCACAGACTATTTTTAATAGTCCACACCCTTGTAACAGTATGAGTTTGCGATATTTGGTTTGCATTTTCTATAAATCCGAAAAAATACATCAGTCATCCTTGCTCTCCAATTGAAGAATATATAGGATGAATACAGATGATTTATCATACTCATCCTACATATCCTCCACGTAGAGTGCAAGGAAGACCAACACTTGTAATAATCTAATAGATGAAGGTATTTAAGCCGGTGCAGCACTTGTTCGGTGGGGCGAGGTGGGACTAAAAATATTAAGACGTGATCCTGGCTCGAGATTGGCGCGTCGTGGGCCGGCCCGCCCTGAATTGCTTGAATGGGTCGGGCTTTGGGAGAGGAGGCGTGACGACGTGGGAAACCTACGTGCATGCATGGAACTGCACAGCAGGCGGATTGCGCGGGATTATCGAACTGGGCCCGACAGGCGTACATGTGCGGGGCCCGCATCGATTAATTCGGTCGGCCTGTCTCCGGGTGACGACGCGCGGGCGTGCGACGGCCCTTTCTCGTGTGCTTTGGCGGGGATCCGCCTGCGCTTCGATGCGCCCTGACACCGCACCAATCCCGGAGCAGATCTCATCAGGTCTGACTCCACGGATCCCGAGGATGATTCGCCAGCACTTTTGTCACGTTGTGCCACATAAAATGTCTGTTTGGTTTATTTCTTGCACCGTTTTGCCGCATTTTTTTTCCAGTCGCAGTTGTACATGATCCTGCAGCACCTGCTCATTAACAACTACTCGCTTCGTTCGTAAATATAAGTCTTTTTTGAGATTTCAGTATGAAATACGTACGGAGCAAAATGAGTGAATCTACACTCTAAAATATGTCTATATACATCCGTATGTAGTTCATACTGAAATATCTTAACAGACATATGTTTAGGAACTGACGGAGTGTACAGTTGGGTTATAAACACATGCATGTCGCATCGGAAATGGAAATCCCATTCTAGCAAAAATGTTGTTACAAGACCTCCATCGTGAATGAATTGTTCCATAACAGCAAACATTCGTAAAAAAACCAAAAAATGTTGTCTCCAGCTTAAAACATTTCAAATAACATTAGCCCTCCTACGGAAGCTCGTCTCCGATGCCAAAATCCAGTGACTTCTTCGTATTGGTCGTTGGAGTTTGCGTCAGGATTTGCGACGACCCACCTTCTCCCATATTTTTACACGGTACATCAATGTAACCTAAGGAGTTCAGTTGTTCCTTTTCCTCAAGCTCTCTAGCCAGAGCCTCCTCATGCTGCATGTCTTGGATGCGCAGTTCCTGTAAAATCATACGAACGTATTAGGACAAACTTAAGGATGATGAGGCCGTAAAATTGATGTAACATGAAGAATAGGAACCTCTGAATCCATGTCCGACCACCACTCATAATCATCTTTCGGTGGACGATTATACACCAAATACAAATGACATGTCTTGCTGCCGTTCAGGCGGGAAATCATCTTTGCAAAATCACCTGGTCCTGAAATCAGGAACATTCCTTCCGGTAGGTTGCACGCATGCTCAGGTAAGAAGTGGTACAAATCTAAATGCTTTTTATAACCATATCCAGCCACTTCTTTCATGAGAAAATCATACTCCAATATGCCGGGTTCAACCAATCTCATCTCAATGGGTCTTTCGTCAAAGTATCCCGTCGGGACATGCGAAAGCTCACAATCCCTATGAATGTGAAATTCCATTACCAGCACCTACATACGATTATCTCACGTCAAATTTAATACATTGCAATCACCAAAGTTCCATAAATAATTTTTGATGTGCGTAGCAACATCGCGACAAAGTTACCTTATTATTATATGGGATGTAAACTTCATCTGCGAGGATTCGGGATTGTTCCGTCACTGGATGCTTAGCCTACGTATGAATCGCCGACATAGAGTTACACATGAATTAAATATTGTCATACAAAATGTTGGATGTGAATGTTTACCATGGGTGCGAGGTACTTACAGGGGAGACTTGAAGACATGTTCTTCGAGTGGAGAACTGTGGCATTCAACGGGTGACACCGACATCACTAGGCCTTTAGTGTTTGGAGATTGTGCCGCGTAACGCTTCTTGGACTGCATATGAATAGCTTACACAAAGTTACTCACAAAAAAAATATTAATGCACAATATCGGTCATGATCGTGACTGAATAGCATCGTTACAAGGTACTCACAGGGGGATACTGAAGACATGCTCTTGCGGTTGACTGTTGTGGCATTGAAAGTGGGATTGAAACATCGCACGGTCTTCCAGCATCTTTCCTTCCATCATGACCTGCTCCACCATAGCCTTGTAGTCCATGTCCTGGCGCTCCTGTTGCAGCCTAATGTCCATATTGGCACGTGCCCGCAACACATTCGCGTCCATGTTGACACGCTCTGTCTGTATAAGGCCGTCGACAACCTTCCGGTCCTTTTGCAATTTAAGCTGCATCTCCTTGTACGCCAGCTGGAATTTCTTTTCCATGGCCTCCCGTTCCTGATTTAACTTTTTTTCCATCTCTTCACGCATCTGCTTAATCTTCTAACACATATCAACACGCTCATCCTTAAGCATCCTATCGACATACGCACGTTGTTGTTTGAGTGCCCTGTCCATCTCATCACGTTCGTGTTGGACCTTCGCGTCGATCTCCCGGCGGGCTTCACGCAACAACCTGTCGTACTCCGCACGCTTATTGCCATGCACATGTAAATCCATGGTGCCTACAACACCACATAGTAGAATGCGATTTATGAGATCCAGATTGTCAAAATATACCGATTCTCACTAAAACATAGGACTATTTAAATACCTCGTAATATAGAATAGCATGGTATGTGTGAGACAAACTGAGTCAAGAATTTCCAGCAAACACTCTAATCTCCTAAAATTCGTATTCCTAATTTGGTATGAACAACCTCATCAAAATCAGTCCTAAATAATCCAGCAACTCCTTCAACAGCACCTCCTTTACTGTAGTATTGAGAACAAGTCTTTGTACGCCACATCTAAGTGGCTAAATCAAACATCATCCAAATCATTCCTACCAATGGAACATAGCCTAAAGGTCTTGTAAAGAAAATCCAACGACAAAAAAATAATCCATAACTAGATCGTATGATCAGGATCCCCTAACGACCAATCGCAAAGCTCTTGCATAAAATTCTTCACTCCAACCTTATGCAAATTATTCATAGTAATCCAGTATAGCAGAAAGGGCTAGTAAATTAGCTCCACCAACAAAATATTTCCGTAACCAGATCATATTATGAACTACTGTGAACTTGCAATCACATCTAATCTCATAACGGCCTTTACTCCAAGTAAAGACAAGCACACACAATCTTGCACCAAAATAGTACCTTCGACGAAAAACTAATCCGCCAGGAACAAACACCAAAGATCTTGCACACAAATATGGCATCTCTAATCTCATCACAACCTTCGTTTTGGTCCAATCAACGTAAAAAAGTATGAACGTTTCAAGAGATGGGAGGAGACGTGGAGGATGATACCTTTTTCTTTTTACTCGGCCGTCGGCGTGGGCTTCCGCAAAGCGATGGCGATTATCCCGGCGTCGGCTACCTCTGGACACCAAAACTTTCTGGGCGGTTAAGGAAGGAGCGATATGCGGAAAGAAAAGATGGGAGGGATATGCGGTACGATGGAAGGGTACATATCTCCCGTGATATCTGACGATATATTTACAAGTAATGCGCATGGATGGTCCGTCCGTGATTTTAGGGTGGGTTAGTCGGTTGGAAGATTTGTTAGTTAGCCTATTTAGAGGGAGCACGATGCTCTGGTGCTGGTGTTAGGGTTTGTTAGCCCAGCGGAGGAGTCCCTAGTTCTTCTCTTACCCAAAGGATTACGACCACCGTCTGTCATTTCCGCAGTCGCCTGACACCAAATCAACCATGTCGTCGTCGAGCTCGATTAGGTGCGCGCTGAGGGGCCGATCAGTTGATGTGCCCCTGATCCCTTGCCCTGACTGTGGCGAAACGGTTAGATTCTATCTTTCCAGTACCAAAGATCATGATGGTTGGGTGTTCTACAAGTGCAAGCACCACGATGTACAATCCATTTACACTTTGGGTTGACATACTGCATGAGTAATTTTTTCTACTGTTTCGTTAGTGCTGGTTTTATTTGAGTTCACTTGATTCATAGGATCCATGTGACTTCTGGTGCTGGGAACTAGAGTACGTGGATCATCTTGTTGGTACAAGTGTCCTTGTTGGTGCTTATGCCCTTGATGCAATGGCTGCGGCACATGATAGAACATAACAGCTACAACGCGCAAAAAAATAGTGCGAAAAGAATGCATGTACCAAGAGTGGCAACATTGGAGGCAGGACAAATTACAGTCAGAGCAATGTGGCAACCATTACGAAGCACCAAGCTTATACGATGTTAGGACTAGGGAGAAAAATTGTTTTGATGCTGAAGCTGTTGACGGCTAGTGTAATGGTGTTGTGTGTGATGTTGATTGTGAAGAAATAATATATTTGTGATCGTATCAAGGCGATTATCATGGTCACATGTAATAACAGCTTAATAAGAAGAGGTGTTCTAACATGATACCTCTTACACCCCCACCCCTCTTTTAACATGACAGGTAAGAGTAAGAGATAAATCTTACACGATGATTGCATGAAATAGTTGTTCTGATTATTTCTTACCTTCTTGACTATTATGAGAAAATAAGGGGTAAGACGGAGCATGTTAAAATTGCTAAAAAATAATGAATAAACCGAGTTGCAATGAAGGCAATCGAATGGAAAAACGTAAACAACCATTTAAATTCTTGTCCACTATGTTGTGCACGAACACAAGAGTACCATGATATAAAAATAAAGTACACCATTACAGCAATGACTTAAAAATCCCTTAATTTATTTTCTCACACTACGTTTTGCCAAAAATACTCTAGAGGCACATCAGGAACATGAGAAACAAACAGATAAATCCCATGATCTCCCAGGTACAGCAACATCAGCACCTTCTGTCCTAACAGCAAGATTTGTTCCTTCTTCATGAACTCGTTCCATTTGTTGACGCAGACACGACCGTCAATATCAGAAATGGTGTATGTACTTGACACAGTACTGTGTGGATGACAAACAATGGTTATGGCACCATATTCCTCCATTTCTTCAGGGACAACACGATTAGGCAGTTTCTATTTGAAAACAATATTTGTTACATCAACACGTGGCAACTTATTGTTATGTAGTAAAGGAAGAACAATTAATTTGGAACAAAGCTAAAAACATAATGAAATGACACAAAGTAAATGAAGAACATAAATATGGTTACCGAGAAGTTCTTGTTGCAATCTGACCATGTCAAGGTATGGAGGAATGCATATGCTCTTCCTTGATCATAGTTTCCAGCATCATGACGCTCCACTAACTTGTCAAGGTCCATCACTTGTCGTATGACATACTCCATCATTCTCCAGTTTAAGCTTGTCCCCTCAGTTACAGCGACATTGTCAATAATATCTCTTTTCTCATTGGACAATTGGTAGTATGCTACAATATTATAGCACATACAATTTAATTTATTATATATGGTATATGATAAAGTTAGAGTAATAAAACTTGGAGGAGCAAAAAAGTATCTTACTCGGATGTATGATGGGCTAATCCCAGTTGTCACAACGCTACTTGGTACTTCTGAATTGTCAGTGCTAAACGTAATCTCCTGACTCATATGTAGCGTGTAAACTCTAACAAATTCCTTCCAAGACTCCCCTGAAATGTATGTCAACTCATTCTCATTGGTAATCTCACATGGGAATTCAAACCCCTCATTGGTACTGAAACTTGGTTCAAAGTTCCCATATTTTCCCAAGGGCACTCCAAATTTCTGCGTGAAACTGTATCTGTCGTAGCAGGGGATTATCTGAGTAGCATATGTACGATTGTTAATATATATGAACTGCCTGTTAATCTAAAGAATTTGTCCAATCATAGATGACTAGCATAGTATAGTTCACTACTTCTTAGCAGTATTATCATATAACCCCATAGAAGATTCAAATTTACATGCACGTACACAAAACCATATTATCATCTAAGAAATCAACATGCAATATAACTCTTTTTGCAGTAAACATTACGAACAACTGACTGACTACAAAGGGTCCGAGTACAATATTCGTTCAATATTACTGCCTCCGTCCAAAAATTTGTGGACAAATTTTTGTACATACGGATGTATCTATGCAAAAGACATGACTAGATACATGCGTATCTACATGAATCTAACACATTAATTTTGGAAAGGACGAAGTACTAAATTTCTCATGATATTTGCTACGGGTCATGTCAGGCTGGATCTTACTGTCTTGTTTGCAAATCCCGCGCGCAGGTTGACGGTACAAAACTCCCTCATACGATGCTCACCGGGGCACAAACCCTTGGTGTCCAAACAAATGCCACACTGCGAATCGAGATCAATCTCATTACTAGTACGTACAGTCTTAAATAATAGTACTAGCAGTTGAATTCAGATCTGGCAGATTCTATAGTGCAAATACGTACCGCGCTTATCTCCTTAACCACTTTCGCTCGAGAGAGGGACGAGAGGAGGTGGGGGCGAAAAGAGCAGTCACTTCCGACCCCTAAGCTGACGATGGCGGCGGCGGCGTCCGGAGATTTCGAAAAGCGCGTACGCCCGGCGTCTCCGATCTTATATTGGAGCGGTCGTGGCGGTGGTAGGAGGCCCCGATGCCAGGGGTGGTTAGGAGGAAGGCGGTGCAATCACGGGATTTCGGGAGAGGTGGTGTGCGTGAGTTATGGGATCTTTTAACATATATCCTCAAGATAAAAAAAGAACATTATGTTGTGCTAAAAAATACAATTCATAAGGGTGAACTAGGTTTTTGGTTCGAAACAAGTTTGAACGATATATAATTCCAAAATTGGCCTTGTCCATTTTCCAAATAAGTTTCACAACTATACATGCCATGACCAATGCAAGCAAGCATGCAAAATGGTTTTTAGTTTAGCGAAGTTTTTCATTTTCGGATGAAAATGCCTGAATGTGGCCGCACGTGACAACACTTGCAATCATTGCCAAAAATGGTTCAAACTAGGCATGGAGGCATACAATGGCCATGAATTGTCACCGCAAAAAAGTTCGGTTGACTTAAGATATGTGAATAAACCATCGGGCATTTTCGGAGGGTGCCAGGCTAGCCCGAAAGGGCGAGTCCGGGAGCAACTCCATGTTAACACCACATACAAATGATTCCAACTTTTTTTCCTGCCCTCCCGTGAACAAATCTAGTAAACATGCAAATATGGTTCTCAGTTTCGACAACTTCTCCAAGTATTGGGATCTATTTATATCGAAAATGCCCGAAAACTTGCCCCACGTGACATTAGTTGCAAACTTTACTAAGAATACTTCAAACTTGGCATGGAGGACTAACATGACCATGAGTTGTTACCCCAAAAATTTTGTGTTGATTCAAGAAAGGTCAACAAACCAGCATGTGTCTTCTCAGAGGTCGCCATGTTAGCCCAATGGAAGGGCGCGTATTGGAGCAACTCCGTGTTTACAATATCCACAAATGATGCCAACTTTATGTCATGATCTCCCATGAGAAAATCAATAATGCATTCACAATGGTTTTTAATTTGTCCAACATTTATAATCCTTCTGCAATTTTGAAGCGAAAAAGAAACATCGCCTGCATGGTCTACCCCCTAGACACACATCAAAAGGAGGGGGCACATGATGCATTACACTTTGTTTGTCTTATGGTGGACCTAGTTGACACACCAAGCCTAGTTGGATCATTGGCCTACATCGGATTCCATGTCGTATGAAAGCTCGGGCACATCAACTGCTCCCATCTAGAACCTTCGAACTGCACTGTCCACTTTGTGAAGCAAGCATGCAAAAATGCTATTCAGTTTACACAAAATTTTGCATGTACGGTAATTTTTTCGGCCGAAAATACTCGAAAACTGGCCACACGTGAATCATATTGCAAACTTTACAAAAAATGGTTCAAACATGGCATGGAGGCCTAACATGTTCTTCAATACTCACCCCAAAAAGTTGGGTCGATTTCATACAGGTCAGGATAGTACTATAGCATCTGCTCTCAAAGGGCGCCAGGCTCGCCGGAAGGGCTTGTGTCGGGGAACCTCCATGTTCACACCATCTTCATATTTCGTCAAATATATTTCATGGCCTCCCATGACCAAATAAAGCATGCATGCACAATGGTTGTATGTTTCTACTAGATTTTCCATTTTGTTCCATTTTTCTGTCATAAATGCTCGAAAAGTGCCCGCAATTGCCAAAACTTGCAAATTTTGCTGAAACTCATTTTAATGTTCTCCTGGAAGCCTGTAATGTAACATTTTCCATTACATGTCATAACTTGGGTTCATTCCACATGAAGCATGATTTACTTGGTTTGTACATTCGACAGTGTAGCACGAAGGTTCTCGACGGAGGCAGTGCGTGTACCGCATCGACTCCATGGATGGAATCCAGTTTGAACCAACGTTCACACTTGGTATGGTGTCAACTAGGTCTACCCTTAGGCAATAAAGCTTGAAGGCATCATGTGTACCACTTTCGATGGTTGTCTACGGGTAGACCGTCTGGGAGGTGAAAAAATCATGAAAATCATGTGTAACCTTGAACGCACTTGCATGCATGCTTGATTTGGTTCATGGGATGGCATCAAAATAACTTGGAATCCTATGTACATGGTGTATTGAAGGATGTGGCCCGAGACGGGCCCTTCCGGGCTATCCTTGTACTCTCCGAAAGCACATGTTGGTTTATTGACCTATATTAAATGACCGCCAAGTTTGTAGGGTTACAATCCATGGCCATGTTAGGGATACATATGCAAAGTTTGAACCATTTTCATCTAAGGTTGCAAGTTTTTTCATGTGTAAATTTTAGTCTGAACTGAGAAGCATTTCTCATGGCAGCTTGTTTTGGTCACGGGATTCCATGGGAATTAGTACACATCATTTTGTATTGTCGATGATCTACTAAACATGGGGGTGCCCCCAAACACGCCCTTGCGGCCTTGACTGGCACCTCCAAAATCACATGCTGGTTTGTTGACTTACCTGAAATCAACCCAACTTTTCAGGGTTGCAAGCCATGGTAATTATTGGGGTACTTTCAAATTTCAACAATTTTCAGCGAAGTTGCATGTTTAGTCACGTACGGCCAATTTTCGGGCATTTTCAGAACAAACAACATATTTTACCACTTAAAAAATGCATTCCTTTCTCAACGTCACATTTGTTTTTTCTTCAGTGTGGGACGCACTATCCGCGTGGAGCATTGGGCCGCCACCGCCGACGACAGAAGGTTACGTGATCATAGCTCTTTTTAATCTTTCTCAGACACGCACGTCTACTAGTAAAGCCCTAATAGGTTTCACACAAGTTATTCCAGTCGTCAAGATTACCTGATCAAAGCTCTCATTAATAACTATCTTGTAATCAATCTTGGCACACTACACGAATGTCCGAAGAGGTAATACCACAAAAAGGGTATCTCTTTCATGAAATAACACGTTGTATGTTTATGCAATCCCAAAACCCTAGTTGAACTGTCCCAATGATATGCATGACCAAAATCTAGAGTGTGCTTAAAATTACATGTAGTTCATATTATTTAATAAACTCATCCGTGCCTGCGTATAAGATTTTATTTTTGTTACACATTTCTCAACGTGAAGGTCAAATAAATTGAACCGGTTTTGCTTCTGTTCCATAGGTGCCAGTAAAATGGAAACTACTGTTAATAGTGCTGCTAATGGAGAAAAACACGTCTCCGAAATGACCGATGAGGTACGTAGTTGACATTTCGTTTGAAAATTGTACTTGCAAACCCTTCTTTCATACTCGATAAAATCTATTGCCACTTTTGCAGGAAATCTTGAGGAAACACGGCCATATGAAGTTAGTGTGCTCGCCGTTGAGGCTCGCCAAAGTCTTGAAATTGTTGTCATCAAACACATAGAGAAAATCATAAGCGATACCGGTCTGTGGTGTCTAAACATGATTCGTGAATTTAAACTCCGGCGCATTATGTTGATAAGACTAGCAAAGAGCTTCGATAGTGAGACATCGTCCATTACCATAGGTAAAGCACCCATTCCTATCACCGCAGAAGACGTGCACCATATATTTGGTCTTGCGATAGAAGGGGAGGATATTGATAAAAAGCTGGAAAGCGCACCAGATCCAAATTTGTTTAACACATTTCAAAAAAAATGGGAGCATTGATCTGGCTGACCTTGAGATAGAGATCTTAAGTTCCAAAACTCCGGACAATGATTTCCTGGCACCGTTCGTTCTATTCTCTATTGGCACAATTTTAGCACCAACAACACAATCTTATGTCAACACGAAATACCTAAAACTTGTTGCGGATATTAAAAGCCTTCCGAGATTGAACTGGGGATGTTTCACAATGAAACACTTGTTCAGGTCCATACACAAATTTAACTCTCTTGATCAAGTATCTCTACAGGGAAATCTACCTCTGCTTCAGGCTAGTGCAACATCACTAGTTAACATTGTACAATTGTTTTTCTTTTCTATATCTCTCTATATTGACGAAGTAATTTATTGTGAAGATTTGGTACTGGGAGCACCTGCATTCCGGCAAATTGATGTATACTCCTATACCTCCACTATTGGTCGCACGATGGGATGAATGCACGTGCGTAATAAGAGCAGAAGCTTACACCTCAGGAGGTCTTCATAAAGGACTGGTGTGTTTCTAGATTTGACCCATGTATATATCCGGTTGTTTATTTGCTACTACTGATTCATTGTACCTGATTCAAAGGTTGTGATGGAAATTTGTGCTCGACAACCAGAGGCCAACAATAGAAAGGATCCAGGAAGCCAAAAATGTGTACGTGTGGATGAAGGTGATTCATCTCGAGCACAATCACAGGGTCAAAATATGAGTAGCCACCAAGTAAGCCCAACAAAGACAATTTTCATTTTCCAAGATCAGTAAAAGGTCGCATCAAAACTCATTCATTTTGCTTTCTTCTGAACGGGGTGTTATTTCGTTTGCACAGGTGGAAATGATAGTTGTAGCCCTGAATGCAAAAAGAAGATAGGCTGGCAGTTAATGGAATTTCAGCATAGATTTGACGCGAAATTCCTCACCTTGAGCGAAGAGTTAATCGACATTAAGAGTAAATCTGGCAGTAATCCTAGGCTCTCGCTGCTCGAGGACGAAATTAAGGACTTAAGGAGGGACCTGAAGGTATGTCATGTTGTGCATTTTTTATTGTTATGAATATGTTCCTCCATATTCATTATTGTTATAATTGTTACAGGAATTAAAAAACCAAAGTAAAGTCAGCCAACAATCCGAGTCACAGAAAGCAGGCGTCGAGGTAATAATTATGGCCCACCACATAAGTAGCATTACCAAACTAATTATAATTGACCATTTTTTGTTGTTGTAGGAACAAGTCAATGTGTGCAGTGATCCCTTCATGGCGACTCCTAAGTTCGATGCATCCATGCCACGTACTTCGACTCCAACACCAAGTGCCAGACACATCCTGCCAAACAAGGATGATCCTTGAATCACACCGATGAAGCCTCTGTTTGATAATGATTACGTGCTCACCGCTGAGGACAAAGAGGCAGCCATTTTCATCTAGGGAACACACGGCCTTGTTGAAGTCGTTCAAATCGGAGACATTCCCCTAAGAGCGGAACAACTGAAGCCAATTTATGATAAAAAATACATCTGTGCTGACAAGCCCCTTGTACTCCATTGTACATGAACTATTTGAACTGTTGGCACATCATTATATGATTACAAATTTGGCAGGTTATTATGGCGTATGCTCACATTAGCGGAGTTGAGACTGATACTACCTCAGTCATATCCCCCAATGAAACCAGAAAGCTTTTACAAACAAAAGGGGTTATTCCAAAGGGCCGTGGAAGCTCGTGGGTTCAGCGTATTGCAAATAAATTTGTAGGACGCCGGAAGGTACCCGTTTTCCTCACTTTCATATATCGTAATAGATTGTGTAGATGAAATATTTCAGGAGTCCCCCAAACCATAATTGTTACCTTATATACATTATTCCGTGGAATGAGTCCTCTTTGACTTTACGGCAGGTCCACATCCCGTTGAATGTGAATGATAACCACTGGATGGCAATGGTGTTCAATTCCGACAAAGAAGAGATTCAAATCCTAAACTCCTTGAAAAATCAATTTGACGAGTCCAAGGAAACTGCTCTTGTAAGCTTTATCTTGCTGCCTCTTTACTGTCGCATGGCACATGAACTCCCAAATCACCATAACCCTTCGTAATACTCGTATTATGCTAGGTGGAGGCGATTCAGGCCTGCATGGACGAAGCGGTGAAGGATGGCTTGGTAACACCAGCTAAGCCCATCAAATTTACCGACTGGGAAGTAGTACGCTATGACGACATACCGCAACAGAATGACGGGTTCGTACGACCTCCTAAATTGTTCCTTGCCGACACGTCCAAGTTTACTAAAACCTAAACTAAACACTGCAGGCATTCATGTGCGTTTTTTACACTGAAGTACATGTTGACATGGAACAGTGAAGTATTTACCGACAAAGTGGAGCAGGTGAGCCAAACACTATATTTTCTTGTAGAATATCTTATGACTGAACGTTGTGCTGACATATGTGTCGCTTATCAAATGTAGTCACAGATAGATATATTTAGCTGGAAAATAGTTTCAAGCTTGCTGCGTTCAGATTGCAACAGTCTTCACATGGGAACATACAAGTACCCCATAACGGTTAGCGAAAAAGCACAGATATTTTATTTTATTCACATGTGTCATGACACTACCGAATGCACTCATGTCTGCTGTATAGGCGAAGATGTATGAAGCCCACGTTGCATCGCAACCTATGAATTCACAAGACGATGTCCAAGAAATTATCGGTACTGTTGGGTGCAAGATATCAGACACGTAGAGCTCCCCAAAGGATCCCGACACCCCGAGCTCTCCAAAAGAGCAGAGAGGACATGGACGCCCGAGCAAGCTTGTCGATGAAGTGCAAGCTAAAAAATTTTTATGGAAGAGCTCATAGTGAAATTTGATAGCAAGATCATTGCTAAACAAGTGGCTTCTTCGATATGAAGACGATCACGCAAGCCATCACAAGCTATATCGAGCCCATTCAAGTTAACCAAATGGTAGTTTAGGTACGTACTGGGTAGCACTACTTATGATACATTTGTCATTTATGATTTGGTGATTGAACTTTATCAAACGTGCATCGACGAGCAGTGAAAGATTGCTTGCTAACACCAGCTAAGACCGTAAAAAGTAGGGTATGATAACATACCACAATATAGCAATCTCTGCTGTCGCACTACATACTTTTGGCAATCACGAACATTATATAATGTTGGCAATTAGGGATACATGCTCAGTTCTTTTGGTAATATCTTATAGTACAACCTAAGTGCATGTCAAAAAGTGGCAATAGGTACTTTTGGCAATCATGTTCATCCTACATTTCTGGCAATTACTAATGCATGCTCATTTGTTTTGCTTCAAATGGCAGTATGTACTCCTGGCAAACATTTGTGTTCTCTACTTTTGGCAGCTATTAATACAAGCACATTTATAATGGTTTAACTGTCCATAGAAATAACTTTAATGTCATTATTTCTCAACATACCAAATTCAGTGCAAGATATAGAATTATCATCTTCAGTTAGAGTCATTACATATATGTACCATATATCACCATAGTGGAGGTATTAGGTAAGGTTGACCGCAATGCACTTAGGGTAGGTGCTTACAAGATAAACAATAGTTTAATGAAGTAACAACGCTTATTAGTACAGGGTAGACGCTTAATTAGGCGCCTATCATGTACAAATTGGCACTGCTGCTTCAGAAAACCATGTTTATTATTGTTAGCATGTACCTAAGCACGTAGCATTAGAAGTTGGCCATTACTAGAAATGAGCAATGTACTACCAAACACTTAAACATAGCATGTTAAACAGTCAGAACCCAAAAGATAAACCGGCGCATAAGTTCAAGCAGTACGGTGGGGCAGAAGTATCACACGACAACCATAACATAAAAACAGTCTTAACTAGGGTGGGCCAGCAGTAACAACCAAGCAGCGCATCAGATCCTCGGCATCTTGGCCGGACGAGGAGGCCTCGGGACGTAGAATGGTAGATGCCCCTTCGTGTACTTACCGAGGAAGGCACCAAAAGCGGCATGTTTAGCCCGGACGTGGGGCTTGCGGTTCCTCCCATTACCATGGCCGATATAGGTGCCATGCATGATCAGGCTATCGTAGTCGCTCTTGATACTCGCGCAGCAGAAGGGGCAGGCTATGTTGCCGTAGAGCCTGTTGTATCCGCTGCGCGTATGGGATTTCCCCATTCTGCAGCCTCCTGAGGACGTAGCGGCTCTTCAGTCCCTGCTCTCCTTACTATCATCCACGTCTTCGTCATCTTCCTGTTTGTTAGTTGATCGACAGCTATGTCAGATTAGGAATACATAAATGTATCATTTCATAAGAGTATCAAGTACATTCCTAAAGTAGGAATACAAAAATATGATCAATCAGATGATTCACACAACATGTACCTCATGTATTGCAATATATGTTTATGTATTATTTGTTATATTTCTTGTTCTTTTTTCTTTGCTTTGCATGCGTAGCTGTTCTCCCCTCTAAAGTACTCCTATTTGTACAATCTAAGTTGAAAATTAACTAAAGGGTTCAGGTTTTACGGTATGAACAAATCACTTTACTACATTCAAGCACATATTTTAGTTCATACTGAAAATAGATAATTCCAAAAACAGGATCATTTCTTGCAACAATAGTTTGTATGATCTGGTTTTATCATAAAGAGATACCAGACAATATCTAATTTAATGATATTCAAACTAGATGAGTACATACTACAAAGTAAAACTACCACATCAACGAACCAAAGATTGCGCTCACTTGATATTTTGAAGAAAACAAAACATATGAATCATGTCATGAATTATGTATAAAAAAAGAGAAATTTTGGATTGAGGTACATCGGTTGCGAACATAAGAAATTATGGCTTTAATTACTCATCCTTGTTGCTAATAATTACATAGGGTGCGTACATAAGAAACTCTGCAATGAATTACTGACTACAATCAGAAAATGTCTTCACAATATAGCTGTATGGCTTCATGATTTTCATCAAATAAACTAGTTTTCCTGACAATTAGATAAATGTACTATTTACTAGGTCTCAACAGATTTGGTAATCAGATTGAAAATAAGATGCATAGTCCACTTCATTATATGGAAATCATGAAGCAGATAGAAAAAGTTTGCACTGTTAAGGTTTGAAAGATTCAATAAGAAAGGAGAAAATGTGGTATCAGCTTTGTGCATATGGAGCATTATGATTACGCTTAGTAATGGAAAATTCTATATAGTTAGAATGCAATAGAAAATCTTGTTGCTAGAAATGTACCGTTGCATGGACTTGGCATGCATGATGACTGATGTGGCATATTTTCAAGGATGGATCTGTGCAAGAGAAGAACTAATCCATGTTTGTTGTTAATGGCAGGCAGTGGCCGTAAATTGTTACTGCATGCATCAGTACTGACCAGATGCATGACTCGATGATGTGGCCCAGTTTCATGCATACCAAAACCAGATAATGGGTTGCCACTATTGAAGAACGGAGCATAGTTTCATGAATAGCAAAACCAGATAATGGGTTGCACAATTGAGGAACAGAGCATAGTTGTAACAGGGGTTCTACCGATTTAAACGCTCATCATTGATACTCTTGTTGGTACTAGCGAGGCACACATGCATTGGGCGTGAAAGCAACAGTTAATGTCAATTATTTCAGGTCCACTTACATTGCTATGGTACTGTAGCAATGGATTTTTGTGTGTGTTTTCTTTAATAAAGTGATAATGTTTGTGCATAATATGCATTCAGATTGACAAAGTTCAAAGCATTAGCAATTCATTTAGAAGAAAAGAGTTTGTGTTGTTAAAGTATCCAAGATTCTAGAACAACGGAGAAACATAGTGCTATGAGGTTGTTTGTGCATAGGTAGCATTGTGCTTGAGCTTACAAATGGAATATTCTATATAGTACGCATGCTTGAAAATTTTCTTTTGTAGTAAATAAGATATCGAATGGCCAAAAATGCTGGGATTTCCCATCTGTCCACCGTTGGATTGGCTTCATCCAACAGCAAATATTCAAAGTTGTTTCCAGAGTACATGTTTTAAAAGTTACCATTTATGGAAGCTCAAGTACCATTGATAAATATTTACTGTTGCATGTCAACTTTTCATGTTCTAGATATTAATCATTGATCCTCTTGTTGACTGTCATGAAATAAACAAATTTGTAGGAAATTTTCCATCCACTCAAACCTGTCTGAAAGAATCCTACGTTTTTAGTATGCACAATAAACACTCATACAATCCTGTAGGATTCAAGATGACATGCCACTCTAATCCCAAGTTTTCCCTATTCATGCGTTTTGGAAATCGTACGAATCAAAGAGGTGATATCTAACAAATACATCGTTTTCTACAGCAGAACTGATTATGACTACTGTTGCACGCTCAGGGGGATTTTAGGCCTACATGACTACTGTTCCATGCCAGGTTTCAGATTGAAGGGGTTTCCTTCCAAATGTACGAAACAACTAGTACTAATCCTAACCCTAAGGGAGGGATCAAGAAACATAACTTATGTTTATGAAATCTAATCCGTGCTGCATGCAATTTAGGAGAAAATGCCAAAAACAGAGTAGGAGAATAGAAAAGAACAGAGTAGTACCTCCGAGAGCTCGTCGTCGACCTCCTCGTCGAACTCGACGGCCTCGTCCTGCACTTCCTGAGCGTCGAGGTAGGCCTGCTCGTAGTAGTTGTCGATGAGCTTGTACTGCTCGCGCTTCCACTTGACCCTCTGCTCCTCCAGATCCACCGCCACCTCCTCCTCCACCTGCTCCCGAACCGCAGGGTCGACCGCTGCGACGACGGCCGGAGCAGTCACAGTAGATGGTGCACCGCCTCCCGTCGCCGTGACGGCGCCCTTGGCTGCGCCAACCATGGTGGCAATGACCACAACAGGCTTCTCCACTGCTTCTACCGCTGCGTCCTTCTCCACCGCCGCGTCTTCACGGCCGGCCTTCATCTTCTGACGACGAAGGGCAAGCGAGGTGGTTGCGGGCTCGTAGGAGGTAGGGTTCGAGGTGAGAGGAGAGGGTTTTTGCTGATTTGGGGAAGAAAAGCAGCAGGGGTGGGGGTGGGGGAGGCGGCCTTTATTGGCCTGTGGGGGTGGACGTTTGGAGTTACCGAGGCTAGACGCGTGGCGTCGTGCGCTCATGCACGCCCCAACCGCTTTCATTTAATTTTTGTCATGAATTTGTATATTTTTTGACTTGTGGTTTAGCGAGGAATTTCACAAATCACCTACTTTTGGTGTTACTTTTGCATAGAACACCTACTTTACAGGTTTGTTGCACAAAACAACACAAATTGTGGTAATTTGTTGCAGCTAGGTCTAATTCGCCATTTTGGGTGGGTTGACATGATTTCTGACAAGTGAGTCCAGTTTGTAAGTGCACCGTGAAAAAAAACATTCCACATCAGCACCCAACTAGAACTGTGCAAAATTTACAAATAGGTACTCTAGAAATAATTCTCATTGTTTCTGGGCCCACAGAAATGAACTATTTACAGTTTTTTTGTTCCCACATAACATCTTGGCACACAAGAGCATGCACCAAACTTGTTCTCCTTCGACACACAGACGCTATAACGACGGACAAGTACCAGTAATATTCACACTGCACGTGTCGATACCATCTTGACCAACATGCAACAACATTGGTCTCATTAGATTGATACATGCCATAAGGGGTCCAAATCATTCAACAATTCTTCTAGTCACATTCCACTCCAAGATGCGACAATGGACCGACATGTATCAATCTTGATCTCTTTGCACAAATAATTGGTATAAGGGCCAGATGCACCAATAGATGTCACAATGCACTGACACATGTCACTTGGGCCAACACGCACCATGCCCACAAACAACGAACAAATAAGCCTATAGGATCCACATGCACCGATAAACTACGTCTCGACATGCAACAACTTTTTGTAGTCACATTGCACGCACAGTGCATACCAAGACACGCCAACGGCCCGTCATGTAGCAATCTTCATGTGTTTTCACTAATCATGGTGTCTTTGGACTCACGGATGCCATAAGGGCCAAATGCACCAATATTGACACGTTGCGGTCAAACGTGCCACTTGGGCCAACATGGATAATGGTTTTTTTACTAGCAAGGATCACATAAGCCATTATATAGTGTTGGTACCCTAGCTAATAACAACATATATCAACATTGGTCCTAGTTGCAGCTTCACAGGACCACTTATGCCACACATGGAGCACAACCTCAGTGCATGTTTTTTTTTCGTGTGTCTGTGTCTGGATAAATGTCTTAAGGAGAGGAAAATTGGTTCGGCCGAACACACTGCATCAGTCGAACTGGCTAGACCCTTTACCTCATACCCGCATGGCCCTGGTTCGAATCCCCGTGAGCCAGTTGGAAATGCCAATTTTTTTTCTAAGGGTACCGACACGTGGGGTCCCCATGTCATCCACACAAACGCGCCACCACATGTACCACATTTGGCTAAGTGCACCTAGTACTCCACATCATTTTCAACTTCTTCGTCCCCTTCTCGATAAGCGCCACCGCTGCCAGCTCCCGACGACGCCTCTCTTCGCCGCCGGATCTGCGCGGCCGCCGCCAACTCCGGCAAGTAGGTGAGATCTCCCCTCATCCCCCTCGCGAATATTCTTCCCTTCCCAAACCGCATGTGTCTCCCTCCGGACGCGGATCTGATCCAAAAATTTTATTTGATACATGCGGTAGATGATTTGTTGATGGATATGATGGTTCTTTGATAGATTGATGAATGTCGTAGTGTAGGATCTGAGCCGTACCAGGGAAAAGAGAGGCCCTGTGCAAATCAAAATGAGGCCCTATGTGTGAAAAAATAAATCAAAATAATTCATCCGTTCTCCACTATAGTATGTAGTACTTACACTGGATTGGATTGGATTGGGATTTACTAGGTAGATGATACTGGCATCGCCATTGTCATTGTCATTGCTTTTTTAGGTAGATGCTAGTAAACAGATTTAATAGGCATTGCATTTTAGGCTATCACTATGATTTATTATATGTATGATCTTTGTATTTTACTATGGGAGCGTACAATTCAACTTAGAGTTCAACATGTTCTGTGTAGAATGTGTTGGAAATATGCCCTAGAGGCAATAATAAAATGGTTATTATTATATTTCCTTGTTCATGATAATTGTCTATTGTTCATACTATAATTGTATTAACTGGAAACCGTAATACATGTGTGAATACATAGACCAGAACATGTCCCTAGTAAGCCTCAAGTTGACCAGCTCGTTGATCAATAGATGGTTTTGGTTTCCTGACCATGGACATTGGATGTCATTGATAACGGGATCACA
The DNA here is from genome assembly GCF_018294505.1 of Triticum aestivum. NCBI lineage: Eukaryota > Viridiplantae > Streptophyta > Magnoliopsida > Poales > Poaceae > Triticum > Triticum aestivum. The sequence continues at coordinate 19,319,204 of NC_057811.1, forward strand.
TCATTAGGAGAATGATGTGATGGACAAGACCCAATCCTAAGCATAGCACAAGATCGTGTAGTTCGTTTGCTAAGAGCTTTTCTAATGTCAAGTATCGTTTCCTTAGACCATGAGATTGTGCAACTCCCTGATACCGTAGGAATGCTTTGGGTGTACCAAACGGCACAACGTAACTGGGTGGCTATAAAGGTACACTACAGGTATGTCTTAAAGTGTATGTTGGGTTGGCACGAATCGAGACTGGGATTTGTCACTCCGTATGACGGAGAGGTATCTCTGGGCCCACTCGGTAATGCATCATCATAATGAGCTCAATGTGACTAAGGAGTTAGCCACGGGATCATGCGTTACGGAACGAGTAAAGTGACTTGCCAGTAACGAGATTGAACGAGGTATTGTGATACCGACGATCGAATCTCGGGCAACTAACATACCGATAGACAAAGGGAATTGTATACGGGATTGATTGAATCCCCGACATCGTGGTTCATCCGATGAGATCACTGTGGAACATGTGGGAGCCAATATGGGTATCTAGATCCCGCTATTGGTTATTGGCCGGAGAGGTGTCTCGGTCATGTCTGCATGGTTCCCGAACCCGTAGGGTCTACACACTTAAGGTTTGGTGACGCTAGAGTTGTTATGTGAAATAGTATGTGGTTACCGAAGGTTGTTCGGAGTCCCGGATGAGATCTCGGACATGACGAGGAGCTTCGGAATGGTCCGGAGGTGAAGATCGGTATATTGGACGAAGGGTATTGGAGTCCGGAATTGTTCCGGGGGTACTAGGCTATGGCCAAGGGGAAGGGGCAAACCAGCCCACTAAGGGGCTGTGCGCCCCTCCCAACCCCTCTCATATAACCAGGAGAGGTGGGGGTGCCACCCCTAGGGCAGCCGCCCCTCCCGGCTTGGGGGGCAAGTTTCCTAGGGGGTGGGGGCGCCCAAACCCATCTAGGGTTTCCCCTGGCCGCCGCCTCCTCCTCTAGATCCATCTAGAGGGGCCGGCCCCCTCTCCCCTTCCCCCCTATATATAGTGAAGGGGTGGGAGGGCAGCCATACCCTTCCCTTGTCGCAGCCCCTTCCTCCTCATACATCTCCTCCTCCGTAGTAGTGCTTGGCGAAGCCCTGCCGGAGAACCACGAGCTCCATTGCCACCATGCCGTCGTGCTGCTGGAGTTCTCCCTCAACTTCTCCTCTCCCCTTACTGGATCAAGAAGGAGGAGACGTCCCCGGGCTGTACGTGTGTTGAACGCGGAGGCGCCGTCCGTTCGGCGCTAGATCGGATCTTCCGCGATTTGAATCGCCGCGAGTACGACTCCATCAACCGCATTCTTGTAACACTTCCGCTTAGCGATCTTCAAGGGTATGAAGATGCACTCCCTCTCTCTTGTTGCTAGCATCTCCTCGATTGATCTTGGTGACACGTAGGAATTTTTTTAATTATTGCTACGTTACCCAACAGTGGCATCATGAGCTAGGTCTATGCGTAGATTCTATGCACGAGTATAACACAAAGTAGTTGTGGGCGATGATTTGTTCAATTTGCTTGCCATTACTAGTCTTATCTTGATTCGGCGGCATTGTGGGATGAAGCAGCCCGGACCGACCTTACACATACTCTTACGTGAGACAGGTTCCACCGACTGACATGCACTTGATGCATAAGGTGGCTAGCGGGTGTCTGTCTCTCCCATTCTAGTCGGATCGGATTCGATGAAGAGGGTCCTTATGAAGGGTAAATAGCAATTGGCATATCACCGTTGTGGCTTTTGCGTAGGTAAGAAACATTCTTGCTAGAAACCCATAGCAGCCACGTAAAACATGCAACAACAATTAGAGGACGTCTAACTTGTTTTTGGAGGGGATGCTATGTGATGTGATATGGCCAAAAGGATGTGATGAATTATATATATGTGATGTATGAGATTAATCATGTTCTTGTAATAGGAATCATGACTTGCATGTCGATGAGTATGACAACCGGCAGGAGCCATAGGAGTTGTCTTAATTTATTGTATGACCTGCGTGTCAATGAAAAACGCCATGTAATTACTTTACTTTATTGCTAACCGTTAGCCATAGTAGTAGAAGTAATAGTTGGCTAGACAACTTCATGAAGACACGATGCTGGAGATCATGGTGTCATGCCGGTGACGAAGGTGATCATGCCGCGCCTTGAAGATGGAGATCAAAAGGCGCAAGATGATATTGGCCGTATCATGTCACTTTATGATTTGCATGTGATGTTTGTCATGTTTACATCTTATTTGCTTAGAACGACGGTAGCATAAATAAGATGATCCCTCACTAAAATTTCAAGAGATGTGTTCCCCCTAACTGTGCACCGTTGCGAAGGTTCTTTGTTTCGAAGCACCACGTGATGATCGGGTGTGATAGATTCTAACGTTCGCATACAACGGGTGTAAGCCAGATTTACACATGCGAAACACTTATGTTGACTTGACGAGCCTAGCATGTACGGACATGGCCTCGGATCAGAAGAGACCAAAAGGTCGAACATGAGTCGTATAGTAGATACGATCAACATGGAGATGTTCACCGTTGATGACTAGTCCGTCTCACGTGATGATCGGACACGGTCTAGTCGATTCGGATCATGTATCACTTAGATGACTAGAGGGATGTCTATCTAAGTGGGAGTTCATTAAATAATCAGATGAACTTAATTATCATGAACATAGTCAAAAGGTCTTTGCAAATTATGTCATAGCTTACGCTTTGGTTCTACTGTTTAAGATATGTTCCTAGAGAAAATTTAGTTGAAAGTTGATAGTAGAAATTATGCGGACTAGGTCCGTAAACCAAGGATTATCCTCATTGCTGCACAGAAGGTTTATGTCCTTAATGCACCGCTCGGTGTGCTGAACCTCAAGCGTCGTCTGTAGATGTTGCGAAACATCTGACATACAAGTTTTGATGACTATGTGATAGTTCAGTGCGTAATGCTAACGGTTTAGAATTGAGGCGCCAAAGATGTTTTTGAAACGTCGCAGAACATATGAGATGTTCCAAAGACTGAAATTGGGATTTTAGACTAGTGCCCACGTCAAGAGGTATGAGACCTCTGCCAAGTTTCTTAAGCCTGCAAACTAAGGGAGAAAAGCTCAATCATTGAGCATGTGCTCAGATTGTCTAAGTACTACAATCACTTGAATCGAGTGGGAGTTAATCTTCCACATGAGATAGTGATGGTTCTCCATAGTCACTGCCACCAAACGATTAGAGCTTCGTGATGAACTATAACATATCAGGGATAGACATGATGATCCTTGAGCAACTCGGGATGTTTGACACCGCGAAAGTAGAAATCAAGTAGGAGCATCAATTGTTGATGGTTAGTAAAACCACTAGTTTCAAGAAGGGAAAAGGAAAGAAGGGATACTTCATGAAACGTCAAATCAGTTGCTGCTCTAGTGAAGAAACCCAAGGTTGAACGCAAACTCGAGACTAAGTGCTTCTGTAATGAGGGGAACGATCAGTGATGCAGAACTACCCTAGATACTTGGTAGATGAGAAGGCGGGCAAGGTCGACAGAAGTATATTGGATATACATTATATTAATGTGTACTTTACGAGTACTCCTAGTAGCACCAGGGTATTAGATACCGGTTCGGTTGCTAAGTGTTGGTAACTCGAAATAAAAGGCTACAGAATAAACGGAAACTAGCTAAAGGTGAGATGACGATATGTGTTGGAAGTGTTTCCAAGGTTGATGTCCGAAAGGGGTTTCGGAGGCCCCGGCAAGCGTTGGGGGGCCTTATGGGCCAAGGGGAGGGGGCACACCAGCCCACTAAGGGGCTGTGCGCCCCTCCCAACCCCTCTCATGTAACGTGGAGAGGTGGGGGTGCCTCCCCTAGGGCAGCCACCCCTCCCGGCTTTGGGCAAGTTTCCCAGGGGTGGGGGCGCCCAAACCCATCTAGGGTTTCCCCTGTGGCCGCCACCCCTCACCTAGGGAACCCTAGGGCGCCTCCTCCACCCCCTTCCCCCTATATATAGTGAGGGACAGAGAGGGCAGCCGCACCCTTTGCCTGGCGCAACCCTCTCCTCCTCCAACTCCTCCTCCTCGTCCGTAGTGCTTGGCGAAGCCCTTCTGGAGAACCACGAGCTCCATTGCCACCATGCCGTCGTGCTGCTAGAGTTCTCCCTCAACTTCTCCTCTCCCCTTGCTGGATCAAGAAGGATGAGACGTCCCCGGGCTGTACGTGTGTTGAACGCGGAGGCGCCGTCCGTTCGGCGCTAGATCGGATCTTCCGCGATTTGAATCGCCGCGAGTACGACTCCATCAACCGCGTTCTTGTAATGCTTCCGCTTAGCGATCTTCAAGGGTATGAAGATGCACTCCCTCTCTCTCGTTGCTAGCATCTCCTAGATTGATCTTGGTGACACGTAGGAAAATTTTGAATTATTGCTACGTTCCCCAACAGTGGCATCATGAGCTAGGTCTAAGCATAGATTTTATGCACGAGTAGAACACAAAGTAGTTGTGGGCGATGATTTGTTCAATTTTCTTGCCGTTACTAGTCTTATCTTGATTCGGCGGCATTGTGGGATGAAGCGGCCCGGACCGACCTTACACGTACACTTACGTGAGACAGGTTCCACCGACTGACATGCACTTGATGCATAAGGTGGCTAGCGGGTGTATATCTCTCCCACTTTAGTCGGATCGGATTCGACGAAGAGGGTCCTTATGAAGGGTAAATAGAAATTGGCATATCACCGTTGTGGCTTTTGAGTAGGTAAGAAACGTTCTTGCTAGAAACCCATAGCAGCCACGGAAAACATGCAACAACAATTAGAGGACGTCTAACTTGTTTTTGCAGGGTATGCTATGTGATGTGATATGGCCAAAAGGATGTAATGAATTATATATATGTGATGTATGAGATTGATCATGTTCTTGTAATAGGAATCACGACTTGCATGTCGATGAGTATGACAACCGGCAGGAGCCATAGGACTTGTCTTAATTTATTGTATGACCTGCGTGTCAATGAAAAACGCCATGTAATTACTTTACTTTATTGCTAACCGTTAGCCATAGTAGTAGAAGTAATAGTTGGCGAGACAACTTCATGAAGACACGATGATGGAGATCATTGTGTCATGCCGGTGACGAAGGTGATCATGCCACGCCTCGAAGATGGAGATCAAAAGGAGCAAGATGATATTGGCCATATCATGTCACTTTATGATTTGCATGTGATGTTTGTCATGTTTACATCTTATTTGCTTAGAACGACGGTAGCATAAATAAGATGATCCCTCACTAAAATTTCAAGAGATGTGTTCCCCCTAACTGTGCACCATTGTGAATGTTCATTTTTTCGAAGCACCACGTGATGATCGGGTGTGATAAGATTCTAATGTTCGCATACAACGGGTGTAAGCCAGATTTACACATGCGAAACACTTAGGTTGACTTGACGAGCCTAGCATGTACAGACATGGCCTCGGAACACAAGAGACCGAAAGGTCGAACATGAGTCGTATAGTAGATACGATCAACATGGAGATGTTCACCGATGATGACTAGTCTGTCTCACGTGATGATCGGACACGGTCTAGTCGATTCGGATCATGTATCACTTAGATGACTAGAGAGATGTCTATCTAACTGGGAGTTCATTAAATAATTAGATGAACTTAATTATCATGAACATAGTCAAAAGGTCTTTGCAAACTATGTCATAGCTTACGATTTGGTTCCAGTGTTTAAGATATGTTCCTAGAGAAAATTTAGTTGAAAGTTGATAGTAGCAATTATGCGGACTGGGTCCGTAAACCGAGGATTGTCCTCAGTGCTGCGCAGAAGGCTTATGTCCTTAATGCACCGCTCGGTGTGCTGAACCTCGAGCGTCGTCTGTGGATGTTGCGAACATCTGACATACACGTTTTGATGACTACGTGATAGTTCAGTGCGTAATGCTAACGGTTTAGAATTGAGGCGCCAAAGACGTTTTTGAAACGTCGCAGAACATATGAGATGTTCCAAAGACTGAAATTGGGATTTCAGACTAGTGCCCACGTCAAGAGGTATGAGACCTCTGACAAGTTTCTTAAGCCTGCAAACTAAGGGAGAAAAGCTCAATCGTTGAGCATGTGCTCAGATTGTCTGAGTACTACAATCGCTTGAATCGACGAGTGGGAGTTAATCTTCCAGATGAGATAGTGATGGTTCTCCATAGTCACTGCCACCAAGCTATTAGAGCTTCATGATGAACTATAACATATCAGGGATAGACATAATGATCCTTGAGCAACTCGCGATGTTGGACACCGCGAAAGTAGAAATCAAGTAGGAGCATCAATTGTTGATGGTTAGTAAAACCACTAGTTTCAAAAAGGGCAAGGGAAAGAAGGGATACTTCATGAAACGGCAAATCAGTTGCTGCTCTAGTGAAGAACCCAAGGTTGAACCCAAACCCGAGACTAAGTGCTTCTCTAATGAGGGGAACGGTCACGGAAGCAGAACTACCCTAGATACTTGGTAGATGAGAAGGCAGGCAGGGTCGACAGAAGTATATTGGATATACATTATATTAATGTGTACTTTACTAGTACTCCTAGTAGCACCAGGGTATTAGATACCGGTTCGGTTGCTAAGTGTTGGTAACTCGAAATAAAAGGCTACAGAATAAACGGAGACTAGCTAAAGGTGAGACGACGATATGTGTTGGAAGTGTTTCCAAGGTTGATGTGATCAAGCATCACCTGCTCCCTCTACCATCGAGATTGGTGTTAAACCTAAATAATTGTTATTTGGTGTTTGCGTTGAGCATAGACATGATTGGATTATGTTTATCGCAATACGGTTATTCATTTAAGGAGAATAATGGTTACTCTGTCTATTTGAATAATACCTTCAATGGTCTTGCACCTAAAATGAATGGTTTATTGAATCTCGATCGTAGTGATACACATGTTCATGCCAAAAGATATAAGATAGTAATGATAGTACCACATACTTGTGGCACTGCCACTTGAGTCATATTGGTATAAAACGCATGAAGAAGCTCCATGTTGATGGATCTTTGGACTCACTCGTTTTTGAAAAGATTGAGACATGCGAACCATGTCTATTAGTATATATGCATGAAGAAAGTCCATACAGATGGATCATTTGGACTCACTTGATTTTGAATCACTTGAGACATGCAAATCATACCACATGGGCAAGATGACTGAAAGGCCTCATTTTCATTAAGATTGAACAAGAAAGCAACTTGTTGGAAGTAATACATTTTGATGTGTGCAGTCCAATGAGTGCTGAGTCATGCAGTGGATATCGTTATGTTCTTGCTTCACAGATGATTTGAGTAGATGCTGAGTATATTTACTTGATGAAACACAAGTCTGAATTATTGAAAGGTTCAAGTAATTTCAGAGTGAAGTTGAAGATCGTCGTGACAAGAGGATAAAATGTCTGTGATATGATCATAGAGATGAATATCTGAGTTACGAGTTTGGCACACAATTGAAATTGTGGAAATTGTTTCACGACTAATACCGCCTGGAACACCATAGTGTGATGGTGTGTCCGAACATCATAAATGCACCCTATTGGATATGGTGCATACCATGATGTCTCTTATCGAATTACCACTATCGTTTATGGGTTAGGCATTAGAGACAACCGCATTCACTTTAAATAGGGCACCACGCAATTCCGTTGAGACGACACCGTATGAACTATGGTTTAGAGAAACATAAGCTGTCGTTTCTTAAAAGTTTGGGGCTGCGACGCTTATGTGAAAAAGTTTCAGGCTGATAAGCTCGAACCCAAAGCGGATAAATGCATCTTCATAGAATACCCAAAACAGTTGGGTATACCTCCTATTTCAGATCTGGAAGCAAAAGTGATTGTTTCTAGAAACGGGTCCTTTCTCGAGGAAAAGTTTCTCTTGAAAGAATTGAGTGGGAGGATGGTGGAAGACTTGATGAGGTTATTGAACCGTCACTTCAACTAGTGTGTAGCAGGGCACAAGAAGTTGTTCCTGTGGCACCTACACCAATTGAAGTGGAAGCTTATGATAGTGATCATGAAACTTCGGATCAAGTCACTACCAAACCTCGTAGGACGACAAGGATGCATGCTACTTCAGAGTGGTACGTAATCCTGTCTTGGAAGTCATGTTGCTAGACAACAATGAACCTACGAGCTATGGAGAAGCGATGGTGGGCCCAGATTCCGACAAATGGCTCGAGGCCATAAAATCGAAGACAGGATCCATGTATAAAACAAAGTATAGACTTTGGAAGAACTACTTGATGGTCGTAAGGCTGTTGGGTACAGATGGATTTTAAAAGGAAGACGAACAATGATGGGAAGTGTCACCATTAAGAAAGCTCGACTTGTCGTTAAGATGTTTTCCGACAAGTCCAAGGAGTTGACTGCGATGAGACTTTCTCACTCGTAGCGATGCTAAGAGTCTGTTGGAATTATATTAGCAGTTACTGCATTATTTATGAAATCTTGCAGATAGGATGTCAAAAACCATTGTTTCCTCGACGATTTTCTTGAGGAAAGGTTGTATGTGATACAACGAGAAGGTTTTTTCAATCCTGAAAGATGCTAACAAGTATGCAAAGCTCTAGCAATCCTTCTAAGGACTGGAGTAAGCATCTCGGAGTTGGAATGTACGCTTTGATGAGATGATCAAAGATTTTGGGTTTTTACAAAGTTTATGAGAAACTTGTATTTCCAAAGAATTGAGTGGGAGCACTATAGAATTTTTGATGAGTATATGTTGTTAACATATTGTTGATCAGAAATGATGTAGAATTTCTGGAAAGCATACAGGATTATTTGAAAAGTGTTTTTCAATGGAAAACCTGGATTAAGCTATTTGAACATTGAGCATCAAGATCTATAAGGATAGATCAAAAACGCTAAATAGTACTTTCAAATGAATACATACCGTGACAAGATTTCGAAGGAGTTCAAAATAGATCAGCAAAGAAGGAGTTCTTGGCTGTGTTACAAGGTGTGAGTATTGAGTAAGACTCAAGACCTGACCACGGCAGAAGAGAGAGCAAGGACGAAGGTCGTCCCCTATGCTTTAGACGTAGGCTCTACAGTATGCTATGCTGTGTACCGCACCTAAAGTGTGCCTTGCCATGAATTAGTCAAGGGGTACAAGAGTGATCCGGGAATGCATCACATGACAGTGGTCGAACTTATCCTTAGTATCTAGTGGACTAAGGAATTTTCTCGATTATGGAGGTGGTAAAAGAGTTCGTCGTAAAGGGTTACGTCGATGCAAACTTTGACACTAATCCGGATGACTCTGAGTAGTAAACCGGATTCGTATAGTAGAGCAGTTATTTGGAATAGCTCCAAGTAGCGCGTGGTAGCTGCATCTACAAGATGACATAGAGATTTGTAAAGCACACACGGATCTGGAAGGTTCAGACCCGTTGACTAATAACCTCTCTCACAAGCGAGATATGAACAAACCCCATGGGTGTTGGATTCATTACAATCACATAGTGATGTGAACTAGATTATTGACTCTAGTGCAAGTGGGAGACTGTTGGAAATATGCCCTAGAGGCAATAATAAAATGGTTATTATTATATTTCCTTGTTCACGATAATTGTCTATTGTTCATGCTATAATTGTATTAACTGGAAACCGTAATACATGTGTGAATACATAGACCACAACATGTCCCTAGTAAGCCTCTAGTTGACTAGCTTGTTGATCAATAGATGGTTATGGTTTCCTGACCATGGACATTGGATGTCATTGATAACGGGATCACATCATTAGGAGAATGATGTGATGGACAAGACCCAATCCTAAGCATAGCACAAGATCGTTTAGTTCCTTTGCTAAGAGCTTTTCTAATGTCAAGTATCGTTTCCTTGGGCCATGAGATTGTGCAACTCCCGGATACCGTAGGAATGCTTTGGGTGTACCAAACGTCACAACGTAACTGGGTGGCTATAAAGGTGCACTACAGGTATCTCCGAAAGTGTCTGTTGGGTTGGCACGAATCGAGACTGGGATTTGTCACTCCGTATGACGGAGAGGTATCTCTGGGCCCACTCAGTAATGCATCATCACAATGAGCTCAATGTGACTAAGGAGTTAGCCACGGGATCTGTAGCGACCAGACCTCAAATGGTCTATGCTGCTGTGCACCAGTGTCATCCCTGGATCAGTAATGCTGACACGCACAGTACAAATGGAGGATTTATAACAGAGTAGGAATCACACACTTATTACATCGAATATCTCCGAAGAGATTAAGTATGATAAATATGGCTTAAGGCCATCTAAAACGATAACAGCGGAAGACTTGGAAGATAAGTGAGTCCATCAACTCCAGCGGCATCACTGAGTATAAGACCACGACCTAAGGCAGCTTACTCGTGGTCTGAAAAGTCTGCAACATGAAACGTTGCAGCCCGAAAATGGGTCAGCACATAGGATATGCTGGCAAAGTAACACATAGAGAGCAATGAACAATAATAATGCTATACTACATGCATATATGGCTGGTGGAAAGCTCTATGGTTACAGTTTTGCGAAAAGCCAATTTTATCCTACTTCAAAGTAATAAATTTTATTTAACTATCATGGTGGTTGTTAAACATTGAGAAGGTACCTCCAACTCAATCCCAATTAAGTGTCATCATTAACCCAACAAAAATAATTAAAAGTAACATAGTGATGAGATTCAAATGATAATCCAGGTACTAGATACTCAAGTTGTCCATAACCGGGGACACGGCTAACCATGATTAGTTTGTACACTCTGCAGAGGTTTGCGCACTTTTCCCCACAAGACTCGATCGCCTCCGCTTGATTCTCGCACTGCATGATGTTTGAGAAACGGATGACCGAGACACAGCCTTTCAGAAACAATCACTCTCTACTCTGGATGGACCGGTACACCTACTTTCCCCTACATCTGCTAGCCCACCTCTTCAAGAGATCTTGTAACCTACTCAACTATGCTAGAGCCCATAATAGCTTGTGGCTGCACACGGAAGTTTCTAGCATGAACAATCTTATGATCCCTTTGAGCCTGGGTGGCGGACCTTATACAAACAGACAACACTGGGTTCTCCAGGTATCTCAATCCACCCAGATGTGAGTTTTAGTTGCCACCTTAAGTTGAACCATTAATAAACATCTCACATCTGTCATGAATATCACTCAAACCCATCCACATCTACGAGCATAGCATGGCAATAATAAAAGCAACGTGGAAGTAACTCCCAAGGGTTTGATAAGAAAACAGGTAATAGGTACTACCTCAACTACTTCCCAAATACCCACAATTTAATTAGATCCTAATCATGCAACTGTTTGAGGAAAAGATCTAATGCAATAAAACTGGGTATGAAAAGTATGATCAAAGTGTTACTTGCCTTGCTGATGATCCGCAAAACCTAACGAGTCGAAGTAACAAGCGGCACACTCCGGGTACTCTATCACAAACAAACAAGCATACAATCAGTACTCATCTAATGCACAGGTAAAACTCGAATGAAAGATCCAACCAGAAAGTTCAACTTAAGAACTCCGGTTTGCAAAAAGAATCAACTCAAACGGAGCAACGAAAGTCAAACGGCGAAAGAAAATAGCTTCGTTTACTAATCTGGATCTAGGTCAAATTTTACTGTAGCAAAACCTTGTTTGAGTAGGTTAAACGGAAAGAGAATTTCGAGACGAAACTCTAGGCGCTTGAATCGCCTGATTCCGATAAACGAGCGAGAAGTTAAACAGAATCGAAGATTCGATCAGAAATCGAATCTAAGAAAATCGCAGAAAAATCAGACGAAAAAGAAAAACGGACGAACGGTTAAGGAACGGACGTTCGTTAACAGAGAGAAAACCGACGAACGCGTTCGTTAAAACAAACGGTTCGGTGAACGCTCGCAAAATAATAAAACCGAAAAAAGAAGATCTAGGTTTTTTTTAAACGAAGGTTTTTTTTAACAAAAACAGGCAACGACGAACGGGCAGTGAGGCAGTACCTCGTCGGGGCAGT